>NW_015658739.1:233506-254151 GCF_001515625.1 Sinocyclocheilus rhinocerous | reverse complement strand
GCCGTACGAGGAAGAGTACGCTGTCATGAGATACCAGTGACCAGTGAGTGGTCACACACTTTACCATACAGCTTTTTATAATAGACTAACCTTTTTAAAGAAAAATAAACATTTATTATTTGATTTATAAAATAATAAGTGTGTATAAATTGTAAAATGTATACATATATTTATGTATTTCTTTTGTGTGTGTGAGAGAGTGTGTGTGTTTGTGTGTGCGTGTGTGTCCGCTGGATGAAAAACACAGCTTTTGTGCAGCACCATCTATTTTAATTCAAACCATTGAAATTTGAGTGTAGAGTTACCCAGAGCATCCCCTCCCCATGAGTCACTCGCTCAAGCAGATCCAAACTATATTCTCATCCTGCGGTCACGGAAAAAATCACTGGAATTAAAAACACGTGTGATTTTCAATTACGGCACAGTATGATCCGTGCTACGACTTGACCACAGTTTATTGATCCTAATGTTGTAAAAGTTGTTATATTTCTAAATATAAAATGATGTAATTATTATACAAAACCACTTTACACCCAATTAATTACGAATATTTTGGAAAGACCACAAATGTTCGTAGAACACTTAGAATAGCATTTCGAAGCAATAAAATAAATGTAATTTATTGAACTCAGAAATAGTCCACAATGGACACACAGGTGTTTATTATTCTGTTTTTCAGAATGTTTCGTGTCTAAGTGTTATAATGGAGGGACGTGTAAAGAAGCTGTTTACTCCAATGACTTCATCTGCCTGTGTCCGCCCGGGTTTACAGGAACACAGTGTGAAATCAGTAAGCCATCAGCATTTGACCTTGCAGCAAATACAGCTGTTTATCACTGTTTAGAGTTTTTTTAGTTATACTAATTTTACTTATATTTAATTTTGTTTTTGCTTTGTATTATTAGTTGCTAGAAAAATTTGTATAACTTACTATATTTTAGTATATTAGTATAACTTACTATTTTTTTTGTATTATTATTTGCTAGTATAAGTAGTATAACTGGTATAACTTACTATTTTGTTGTATTATTAGTTGCTAGTATAATTAGTATATCTAGTATAACATTTTTAGTATCATTAATTGCTAATAAATTTTGTGTAACTAATATAATTTATCATTTTTAGTATTATTAGTTGCTAGTGTGGTTAGTATAACTTACTTTTTTAGTATCATTAGTTGCTAATAAATTTAGTGTGACTAGTATAACTAGTATTTTAGTATCATTAATTGCTAGTAAAATTAGCGTAAGTAATAAAACTGACTATTTTTAGTATCATTAGTTCCTAGTAAAATTTGCGTAACTAGTATTATTTACTATTTTTGTAGTATTAGTTGCTAGTTATGAACTGATTTAGTAGTATTAGTTGTTATTAAAATTAGTATAACCAATATAACCTACTATTTTTAGTTTTATTAGTTGCTAGTAAAACTGGTATAACTAGTGTGACTTACTATTTTTAGAATTATTAGTTGCTAGTAAAATTAGTGTAACTGGTGTAGCTTGCTATTTTTAGTATCAATTGCTAGTATAGTATAACTAGTATATACTAGTATAACTTACTATTTTTATTATTTGTTAGTAAAATTAGTACAACTAGTGTAACTTATGCATTTTAGGATTATTAGTTGCTAGTAAAATTAGTATAACTAGTGTAACTTATTTTAGTATTATTTGTTGCTAGTAAAATTAGTATAACTAGTGTAACTTATTTTAGTATTATTAGTTGCTAGTCAAATTAGTATAACTTGTGTAACATATTTTAGTATTATTAGTTGCTAGTAAAATTATATAGTATAATTAGTATAATTGGTGTAACATACTCTTTTTAGTATTATAGTTGCAATCACCCTCATTGAGATTCCCTTTTGGCCTTATACATGTGTCGTTCAACAAAAGCATGCAATAATTGATAACATCAACATTAATAAGGCCCATTTTGATGGTATGTTTTCTTGTTTTTCTCTCAGATACAGCTGAGCGATGTTCCAGGGGTCAGGGGTCGGGTTACCGTGGCACCCGGAGCATGAGCATGTCAGGACTGGAGTGTATTAACTGGAATTCCAGCTCACTCCAAGGGAAGAAATTCACTGCCAGGAGACCAGAGGCAAACACACTGGGACTGGGAAATCACAACTACTGCAGGTGCACATGCACTTCCTCCTCCAGCCTTTGTTCATTAATGCATGAGATTAAACACTGATGTCATATTGCTCTTCCATGCGATTTGCAAATTGATTTCACCATGCTTTTAAACCAAAAAAAACGCTTTTTGCTTTCATGCATTGAGCTGTATTGTGTTGTTGATGAGTATATTAATAATAATCATGTTTGGGTTGTGTTTTATTCCTCAGGAATCCAGATGGAGACACTAAACCATGGTGTTACGTTTATAAAAAGGCTCAGATCTCATGGGAGTTCTGCTTTTTACCGACCTGCATAATCGGTACAAACACTCAACAGACATAGATATCCATATCCATATAGTGTGTACTAATTAAAGCTGTGTCGTTTCAGACCCCTATCTAGAGTGCACACGGGGATCAGGTCAGACCTACAGAGGGACAAAAGCCATCTCACGCAGCGGTTTGAAGTGTCTTTCGTGGGATTCACCCGCAGTGTCTCGTAAGATCTACAATGCATGGAGGTCCGACGCCAGAGAGATGGGCATTGGCAGCCACAACTTCTGCAGGTACAATGAAGTTAGTGTTTTGTATATGTAGGGTTTAGCACAGGTCCTGTTTCTTTTAAATAATGTACAGTGGTGGTAAGTCACATTTAAAAGTGTATGAATTTCACTGCATTAGATTAAAAAATATTAAACCAATTGACATCCGTATTATTGCAAGCGGATTATTCTCAATGAATTACACACACACACACACACACCCACACATATATATATATATATAGAGAGAGAGAGATTTTTAAGGCATTCCTTTTTTCAGCAGCTTTTAAGGATTTAAATTATAAATTCATTTTTAAATGGCACAAAACTTGGAGCAACTTTAAAAAATGTACATTTGTGTAAATAGAGCTTACGTATAATTGAAATATTATTACACAAAAATTCATCCTGTTTGTTTGCATTCTTTCTAACTAACCTTTCATGCTTTCGGACACAAAAGTGACCGTTCGACAATGAAAATATTTCTTGCCAATTTTTGTCTTTGTTTTAAAATTTCGACTGAACAATTGAATACTGGTGCATTTTATCGTCTTGCTGTTGTGAAAGGCTGTGTGTTCACTAACAAAAAAGTATTAAATGCTTTTTTTTTTTAATATGTAACATGCTAATTCTGTGGAATTCTTTAGTCTTCTACTTTGGAGTGTCGTAAATATCATGGTACATTAGTCATTTAGAACCATTCACTATGCACTTCCTAGCCAGTTATGCCCAGAAGTAGCTTTTAAAATTCTTTAAGTGTGGTAAAAACACTGTAAAGTCTCATCCTCAGTGTGCATCAGAAATCAGGTCTCCACACTTCATCTCTAACTCTCTGGCTGTTTTCCCTCACAGGAACCCGGATGGTGACCTCGGCCCCTGGTGTCACGTCTATAAAGGGTCTCAGTTGACCTGGGAGCTCTGTGACGTCCCTAAGTGCCGTAAGTCTGCACTGCTGCCGTGACATTATTAGTCACTGATCTATGAGCACATGACTAACTGATGCGCTTCACTGTTCAGTCTTAGAGTAATGTAAGATTTCCCCGCACAAGGGTTCTCATTTGTATCATTTCCACTACTTTTGAGGAGACAAGTTTACAGCTTTACGGACGTATTCCACCAAAATAAAAGCTTGAGGATTTGAAATTAATGTTATTTTGGTATCAGAGAGATTCTATTTTTTTTAAAATTCTGTTTAATTTAGTATTTTAATTTTAAAGTTTTAGTAATTTTGTTGTGTGTTTTCATCAGTTCTATTAGTTTTTTTTAATATAAATATCTATAGTTTTAGTTTTTATTTTGGTATCAGAGAGATTCTATTTTTTTTAAAATTCTGTTTAATTTAGTATTTTAATTTTAAAGTTTTAGTAATTTTGTTGTGTGTTTTCATCAGTTCTATTAGTTTTTTTTAATATAAATATCTATAGTTTTAGTTTTTATTTTGGTATCAGAGAGATTCTATTTTTTTTAAAATTCTGTTTAATTTAGTATTTTAATTTTAAAGTTTTAGTAATTTTGTTGTGTGTTTTCATCAGTTCTATTAGTTTTTTTTAATATAAATATCTATAGTTTTAGTTTTTATTTTGGTATCAGAGAGATTCTATTTTTTTTAAAATTCTGTTTAATTTAGTATTTTAATTTTAAAGTTTTAGTAATTTTGTTGTGTGTTTTCATCAGTTCTATTCGTTTTTTTTAATATATCTAGTTTTAGTTTTTATTTTGGCATCAGAGAGATTCTATTTTTTTTAATTCATCAGAGAGATTCTATTTTTGTAATTCTGTTTTATTTAGTATTTTAATTTTAAAGTTTTAGTAATTTTGTTGTGTGTTTTCATCAGTTCTATTCGTTTTTTTAAATATATCTAGTTTTTGTTTTTATTTTGGTATCAGAGAGATTCTATTTTTGTAATTCTGTTTTATTTAGTATTTTAATTTTAAAGTTTTAGTAATTTTGTTGTGTGTTTTCATCAGTTCTATTCGTTTTTTAAAAATATATCTATAGTTTTCATTTTTATTTTGGTATCAGAGAGATTCTATTTTTGTAATTCTGTTTTATTTAGTATTTTAATTTTAAAGTTTTAGTAATTTTGCTTTGTGTTTTCATCAGTTCTATTTACTGTAAATCGGCCCTGACACATTTATTTTTGTAAAACTGTGTGGGTGCTTTTTAACCATATTTGTCTTCTTCCACAGCGAGGAAAACTCCATCAATCACCACACTCGGACCACGAGCCCCTATAACCACCAACAATCAAGGTGAGACGGTGAAAGACACCGAGACTTTCACATTTCATAAAGAAAACGAGTGGCATGAAAAGAGTCTGTGTGATTCTGTGATTCTGATCTCTATGAGTTTTTCCTCATTATCTCTCGTGCTCAGGCTCCTGCGGGCAGCGCACTGAAGCTCCTTCAAACTCTCTGCCCATGTTCAGGATTCGTGGAGGTCAGGTCAGTGATATCCGAGAGCAGCCGTGGCAGGCTGCCATCACCGTCTATCTGCCACGCGCCAAATCATACAACTTTCTGTGCGGCGGCGTCCTCATCGACTCCTGCTGGATCCTCTCCGCTGCTCACTGCTTCCAGGAGAGGTGTGTGTTTCACAAATCTTATTTCCTCCATCATGACGTCAAGAATCAAAAAAATCATTCATGCAACCTGCTGATCACAATCTGATGGATATGTGCTGAATCACCATCGTTTATCTTGATTTTCACTGCTTGAGACATTGCACGTCAAAAAAAACATTTCTATGAATCAACATTTAAGGTACATTATTTGAACCAGGCTTATTATAGATAACACAACTAAAACTACAATTAAAACCATAAAAAAACTATTATGTTACTTGAAATAATCGTTAACTGACATAAAATAAAATCTAAAAAACTTTTTATTTCAGCTAGTTGCCAAGGCAGCATCTCGTTTTAAATTAGTTTAACTTGATGTACTAAAATAACTAAAACTAAAATTGGAATAAAAAATAATAAAAACTACGAACATCTTCCTCCGTATTTTTGTTTTCTAATTTAAATATCGAAACATAATTAACTTGAGATGCAAACTTAAAAGATTGAAAAATCAAAATGAAATGAGTTTATGCTTAAAACAAGAACAAATATAATATCAATAGGGTATATGAAAGCCTCCCTTTTAATTAAGTTGATTTTTCAGATTCCACTGGCAGATATTTGTTCTTGTTTTAAGAATAAACTCACTTCATTTTGATAAATTTGATTTAAAAAATAATGGAGATCAGTTGAAAATGCATTTTTAAACTTTTAAAGTGTTGCTAATGCAACTCATTGTGTAAACTTTTACATTTAGAGAAGGTACTAATGTATTTTGTTTCCTTAAATATTCTTTACTTGGTCTTGAAGTTTTAAATTTACCTTCAGAAACCCTATCATAGGACAAAGTGGAATTTATGTGGTTTTAAAGATGTTGAAATAATTTTACTGAAAACAAGACAACGATTTTTAAAAATATGTCTTCTGTAATCTGTGTTCAGATTTGACGAGAAGCGTCTTCGAGTGGTTCTGGGCCGAACCTTCAGGCTTCAGAACTCCAGCAGCGAGCAGATCTTTGACGTGGAGAAATACTGGATTCATGAGCAGTACGACGACGAGACGTATGACAATGATATCGGTGAGACTTCAAATCATTCACTGACAAATCACACACACTCCACTAGAATCCATTCTGCACTCTTACACACAGAAAACAGATCTGGAGGATTATCAAGATCATCAGCTCACAGTCAGCTGCTGTCCTGGCCACTGTTATTATGTTTCAAAATTTTATATATTTTGCATTTTGTATATATACTATCATTCAAAAGTTTAGAGTCAGTAAGATTTTTTTACATTTTGAAAGAAGTCTCTTCTGCTCACCAAGGCTGCATTTATTTGCTCAAAAATACAGTAAAAACAGTAAAAATGTGAAATATTATTACAAGTTAAAATAGCTGTTTTCTATGTGAATATATTGTAAAATGTAATTTATTTCTGTGATCAAAGCTGAATTTTCAGCATCATTACTCCAGTCTTCAGTGTCACATGATCCTTCAGAAATCATTCTAATATGCTGATTTTTGATTATTATCAATGTTGAAAACAGTTGCGCTGCCCAATATTTTTGTGAAAACCACAATATATTTAATTTTTCAGGATTCTTTGATTTGTAAAAGAACAGCATTTATTTGAAATAGAAATCTTCTGTAACATTATAAATGTCTTTACTGTCACTTTTGATCAGTTTAATGCATCCTTGATGAATACAGGTAATTTGAGTAAAATCTTACTGAATGACTTTTGAATGGTAGTGTACATTTATTTAATATTATAATTCAGACTTTAGAAATACAATCTATTGCCTAATCCTAAAAGAAGTTTTGATAATGTTTGTTTATGAAATGTGGAATTTCTCTGATTTTATTTGTAACAGTAGAATATAAGAAAGAGTAGCACATACCAATAGAGTATATTAGCATGTGACTTGATCATCATTTCAGTATTTATGAGGTTTTAAATGTCACTTGAGTTGTAAGTGATTTCCTGTCGTGTTCCTCATGTCTTCAGCTCTGCTCAAGTTGAAGAGCGAGTTCGGTATCTGTGCCCTTCACTCTCCAGAAGTTCTGCCTGCATGTTTACCAGAACCAAACCTGGCTTTACCGGATTGGACGGAGTGTGAGATCTCTGGTTACGGAAAAGAGGAAGAGTGTAAGATTCATTATCAGACGTACATAGCTCACTGCAAAAACAGAGAAAAAACTGCAAAAGAAATTCAGACTTGTTTTCATAGACTGTCTTTAATATGAGTGTATTTTTTTTCTTACCACACTTGCGGATTGTTTCACAAAGCATCTGCCAGTGCAGTAAAAATAAATAAATAAATAAATAAAATAAAAAATACAAATAAGTGAAAGCATCTGCCAGTGCAGTAAAAAATTTAAAAATAAAATAAAAATAAAAATAAGTGAAAGCATCTGCCAGTGCAGTAAAAAATTTAAAAATAAAATAAAAATAAAAATAAGTGAAAGCATCTGCCAGTGCAGTAAAAAAAAAAAAAAAGAAAAAAAAGGGAAAGCATCTGCAAGGGCAGTAAAAAAAAAAAAAAAGAAAAAAAAGGGAAAGCATCTGCAAGGGCAGTAAAAAAAAAAAAAAAGAAAAAAAAGGGAAAGCATCTGCAAGGGCAGTAAAAAAAAAAAAAAAGAAAAAAAAGGGAAAGCATCTGCAAGGGCAGTAAAAAAAAAAAAAAAGAAAAAAAAGGGAAAGCATCTGCAAGGGCAGTAAAAAAAAAAAAAAAGAAAAAAAAGGGAAAGCATCTGCAAGGGCAGTAAAAAAAAAAAAAAAGAAAAAAAAGGGAAAGCATCTGCAAGGGCAGTAAAAAAAAAAAAAAAGAAAAAAAAGGGAAAGCATCTGCAAGGGCAGTAAAAAAAAAAAAAAAGAAAAAAAAGGGAAAGCATCTGCAAGGGCAGTAAAAAAAAAAAAAAAGAAAAAAAAGGGAAAGCATCTGCAAGGGCAGTAAAAAAAAAAAAAAAGAAAAAAAAGGGAAAGCATCTGCAAGTGCAGTAAAAAAAATGTAAAATAAGTGAAAGCATCTGCAAGTGCAGTAAAAAAAATGTAAAATAAAAAAAATGTAAAATAAGTGAAAGCATCTGCCAGAGAAGCTGTCAGGCCGTCTGGTCACTCCAAACATGGTGTGCGCCGGAGACACGCGTGGCCTGGACGACGCCTGCAAGGTGACAACACATTCAGCCTCTCTGTTTGCATTACATGAGTGATTTCTGCATCTTTATTGATCGGTTTCTCCTGCTCGTTCTTCAGGGGGATTCCGGCGGCCCTCTGGTGTGTAAAAAAAACGGCAGGATGACTCTGATGGGTTTGATCAGCTGGGGCGACGGCTGCGGGAAGAAAGACACGCCTGGCGTTTACACGCGTGTCACAAACTACACAAACTGGATCTCCAGCAAGATGAGAGCGAACTGAGACACGAACGAACATCATTCACACAAAATACAGCCACTGTCGGGTACATAAAATAAGGTGATGGGGAAAACGGCTCGCATTCACTGAGCTTCACGCCTACTGGACTCTACATTTGACCTGCTGTGGGTTTGAGTGGCATTTAAGGAGGAGACGTGGGAATGCGAGACTGATGCTGTGAGTCGGTCATTGCCGGTCATGTTGCACACAGGACAAGAAATCTGAATCCAAGGACCGTTTTTAATATACAACACACAACGTGGCCTTCAATTTTCACCCTTCAACATGAGAAAGGGTGCAAAAGTGCAAACTCTCATGCACAAGATCTTTTAAAAGTACTTCATGTTTTAAAATGATAATGTATTTAGAGACACTTCTGCTTTGTTTTTAAATAGTGAAGATGTAAGCGAGCGACTGATGGCACTTTTGAATGTTATGCGACGCTTATTAATGCTTGTCATGACATTAAATCATAGTTATTTTTAACACTAAACATCTGCTGGGTCAGAGGGACGTTCATTTTGGTGGTCAGTGTTGCTGCGTTGCTCCAAACACATTCATTTGACTGTATTTAATACGACTTGTTTGACTGCAAAATGTCTTTGGCAACCCAGATCTAATATTATTACGGAAGATGTTGGGCATGTTTTAAAATGATAATGTATTTAGAGACATGCTTGCTTTGTTTTTAAATAGTGAAGATGTCAGCGAGCGACTGATGGCACTTTTGAATGTTATGCGACGCTTATTAATGCTTGTCATGGCATTAAATCATAGTTATTTTTAACACTAAACATCTGCTGGGTCAGAGGGACGTTCATTTTGGTGGTCAGTGTTGTTGCTTTGCTCCAAACACATTCATTTGACTGTATTTAATACGACTTGTTTGACTGCAAAATGTCTTTGGCAACCCAGATCTAATATTATTACGGACTTTAGATGTTGGGATGCATAGTAAGTTAATATTTAACATCTTTTATACACTTTTATACACACAAGCAGCTAGTGCTAAATTATTGTTATTTGTTTTTATACGGTAATTATTTTTGCATGACTTTTTATAAATCGTGAAATGGAAACTTGTTTGTCTTCTATATGAAAAATACTTAAGATTTTTTTTTTCAGCAAGTCTATTTAGTCAAACTGGATAACGGGTGAGTGATTTCAGGAAAAACTGAGAGAGAGTTACAAAATAAGAGTCATTTCAGGAGTCTTGCAGCAAAAGCTCATTTCCTTGTGTTTATTTCCTTAAATGAAAGCATGCTCTGTAAGTCTGGGAGAATGTCCTAAAAAGTCTGAACTAACTGAAACCGTGGGTGATTAAAAATGATTTTATAAAGCCGTCTCACACTGGTGTCTGGTCCTGATGAAGCAGTCTGGTCTAAAATAAGATTCTCTTCTCATAGTTGAATGGGTTTCAGAGGACAGTGGAGGCCAAACTCTGACAAAATCTGGTAATTGGTCTCCATATTTCCCAGAAAAACTCAGAAACCGTTGCTCAGTTCTCAGAGAAATTATTCATGCAACATTTACTGAACAAACTAAGTCATGCAGCAGCAAACACACTGAGCACTGACGATCACAAAACCCAACAGAATGACAGTTTTAGTTGTTTGCTTGTGTTTGTTTTCTGTCTGGGTTCATAAGAGCTCTTCCTCATAATTTCAGTGCGATCATCATACACAAATCTCAAAAACAGAGAAATGAAGACAATGTTAAAGCAGCAGCAGCAGCAGATTCCCTTCCACAGAAGAACTACATTAGAGCATATAAGCAATAAATCTGGGGTTTGCTTACACATTCTTAGTATAATTCACACATACACAGAAACACGCATTTTTGTTGAACCATCCACATATATAAAATAGTAAAAGTTTTATTCATGCACTTATTCATGTCTGTTCCTCTCTCTGATTTCTGACTCAATCCTATTGTGATACCCGTTTAATTTTCGTGACTTTAAAAGAGTAGATGTCAGTATTATTCTCTCTTAACAACTTCTCCAGCACAGTGCCAACCTGAGGGGGAGAAAAAGATGACAGGAAGTGAGAAAACAGCAGTTTCAGAAGAAGAAGAGCACAATAAAGCTGTGTCTCAATTCACACAGAAGATTTATTTTCATGGTTCAGAACAAGAAGCAATAATGGAGGATTTCTGATCAGGCACAGAATAGACACCCTAAAAAAGTTATTTCAGCCAATAGAAACTAAAAGAGTTGTGACGCCCCACCTGTTCACTATCATCTCGATTGTACAACGACTGTGAGGCTGAGGCTTGATGCTAGTGATTTGTTTTATAGTACTGGCGTCCTTTCTTTTACATACCTAAAACTAAGCACGTTTAGCATGTCGTGCAAGTATGTGAACTGGACACAATAAAACAGTCAGAAACGCTGAAGCAGTGCAGCCTGACGCTCTTCTTCAGTCAACAACGTCTTCACTTTCACCTCCAGAACAGTGAGTACTGTGAGAAAATATGCAAAATAACAAAACACGTATTAGTGATTTCAGGTTTCACTGCCCTTTAGTTGCAACAGTGATGGTGAAACGTGACCTACACATTTATATACACACACAATGAATAAACGGAGGAGCACCATCAGTGCTCGGGCCCTAATTACCTTTGGGTGGAGCTGCAGTTGTGCTATTGAAAACTATAGAGAAAGTCACAGATGCAGTGCATGTTTTATCTGAGAGGATTCAGGAATCATCTGGCAATAAATACAAAATTGATTACAGTGATTCTGACTGCAGTGCATGTAACAACGAAGGACAGAATGGTATCTAATGAATAAGTACTAGTATCTTTTAAAAAGGTACTAATACCTAAAGAATATGCACTATAGCACTAGTGTCTTATGAATAAGTACTAGTACCTAATGAAATAGATACTAGTAGCTAAAAAAGTAGTGCATTTTAAGGATTAAATGTTAAACGGCTTGCCATATTGCAGTCCACTGAAACGTTCCCTCCCTAAAAAGTCCCACAATGCATAGTAAAAACCAGGGAACATTGATGCTCTGTATGTTCCTTTTACAGAAATGTTGAAGGACAAAATATAAATCAATGCACATCATGTGATGCAATAGATGTTTTAAACCAACCAACCATTATTTAATTATTTTTCAGCATAAACGTACATCACTAAACAGGTAGTGAACATAATCAACTAACATTTATCATTCATTTACTGGCATATGTAACAAAGTATTTATATACTTTAAATAACATTAAAACAATAATGTCAGAAAAATATAATTTCTGCTGTTGTTCAGTCCTTACCAGTGCCTGGATTTGTGTACACAATACTGATTCACTACCTAGGGAGCTGATTGAGACGCACCCTAAGTAACGTTATCCTAACATACGTACTATGAAAACTAAATGCATTTATTAATATTGTCAATATTTGAAGTTTCAGATCTGTTCTTTTCTTTTTATGAAAAACCTTCTTGTAACCAAACATATATTTTTTTTAATGAGAAGTATTGGTAACACTTTCTTTTACAGTTTTTGTGACACATTGTTTGATCCCCAAAAATAAATTATTTAGTGAAATGTGGTGGAAACTCACTGATAATGACTGAAAATAAGACTGCAAATGCAGATGCTGCTAACAATCTCATGAATAATTTTAAAATTATTGTAATTTTCAGTTACCAAGACATTCATGCAACATTTGACATCCAATGGAGATTTAAAGAACTAGAGAACTCAAAATAATAATACAGACTCACGTGATATAGAATAATTATAGAAAAAAATAAGTATAAAACAAACCAGTTAGTGGCAGTGTTGTTTGGTTTTGTGCTGTTTTTACTATAAAAGTGAAAGAGGTGAAGATTAATAAGTTTCTTAGTATATGTGCACTATTTTTTTCTCTCTCCTTAAAGAGCACTTGATCACAGTAAAGTACATTAATCATGTAGTACAGAGTAGAACACAATCTGATTACTGCAACTTGTGTCACTCCTGAATATTTCTGAATACCTGTGAGGCAGGTGGGTTTGAAATCAGGGCAGCAGTCATTTAATCTCAGACAAGCAACATCACAAAAACAATTCAAGCGGTGACAGCTGCTATTATATCCAGAGCAGCACAGATCTGGACTCGCACAACTTCCACCTGTCAGAAAAACATCACTACAGTGAAACAGGAAATTTGTCACACAAATACCAGAAAATATATATTCATCAAATCACAGTTTATTACAGATAATAATCAGAAATGTTTCTTGAGCAGCAAATCAGCATATTAGGATTATGTGACACTGAATACAGTGTGATTTATTGTACATATACATGAAGGAAACACTCACGGAGAGGAGTTTGAGTGGTAGTTGCATTGGTCACTCCAGGTCGTGTGGTTACAGGGATGGAGGTCACATTACTAGTTTGACTAGTCACTACTGTAAAATCAGAGAGCAAACATGTGGCTAACATGCACATTAATTGATTCTAGGGCTGAGCAAAAATATAGATGTTGTGGTTAATCGCAATCTTGATTCTAATGATCTTGATTTGTAAATCCTAAGTACGAGATAAGTAAACAAAATTAACTTTATCGTGCCTCCCATCCAATAAACCCCAAAAAGTTGCGTTTTGATACTTTTGATAAAGTATCAGCTTTCCAATTATGTCAATGTTATCACAAATCAAACAAAACGTTTAGTTTAATCATGTGTGACAGTGAGAAAGCTTTACTGTAATTGTAACAGATGGGCGTGACAATGAAGATCCAGATGCAAGCTTTTATTAAAACAGATCTTGGTCAAAACAGGCAGGGTCCAATACCAGCAAACAACAGTATCCGAGGCGTGACAAAGGGCGCGTCTCCATCAGCTCCCTTGTTTAGTAGTAAGGGCACTGATCAGGGAGTCGGCCATTTTAAGGGCTGTCTCAATCGTGAAATCCTTCCAGTGCACTGGAACGTTCGCTCCCTGAAAAATCCCACAATGCACTGCAAAAACTAGGGAGCATAGGCACTCACTATGCTCCCTTACTGGAAATAACATCACATTTCTGAAGCGCGAAACATAAACCACACGAGCCAACTCGATAAATATTATGACTCGCGATCGAAGATTTGAAAAGACAAACCGTTTTTTAGTATATAACAACATAAACACACATCGCTAGACAGGAATTGAACACATCTAATTAAATATCAAAAAGAGATCGGTCCTGTCTGTTGTTTATTAATTCCAGTGATGACGTTCTACTATGTTGTCCGTTGACGTTGTACGTAATCATGTCACTGGAATTCGAGTGATCACTGTCCCAACGTGCAGTGAGTCAGGGAACTAACCAGTGCCCGAATTCGTGTACACGATCTACTGATCCACAAGCTCGGGAGCTAGGGAGCTGATTGAGACGCACCCAAAGAGTAATCCAAAAACAGGCAATGGCCAGGGCAGGCAGCAAACCATCACAAAAACAATAAAACAGTCCAAGGTCCAAAACACAGGCAAGGCAAGACAAGGTATAAACAAGACAAGGCTAAAAACAAGGCAATGTAAACATGGAAAACACTCAGTAATGTCTGCAAACAGCTAAACAAGACTTCCCAATGTGAGCGTGTTTGTGTGCTGCTTAAATAGTCCTACTGACAGGAAACAGGTGTGCATGCAATCAGTTCCTAGGCAGAGGGTGTTATGGGAAATGGAGTCCGGGATACAGTGGCAAAGGTCTGGGATGGAGTCCCTCTAGAGGAGCTCATGGACACTCCAGCTGGAGATCGTGACAGTAATTGACTCCGGACGTCAACTGAACATCTCTTCATCTTTACTACAAGTTATACTATAGAACGAAATAAACAAAAATGAACATCAGAATGTATCTCTGATGTAATTGTTCAATCGGCTGCAAGTAAAGCAGCTTGTGTCACAGACCGTTACATTTACATTAGTAAAATTATTCAAGTGCCCACACCTCTGGAAAGATGTATATCACTAAATATAATGCAAATGCTTGTATACTATGAAAGCTTGTTTTGGCCACATAGTAAAAATAAATAAAGTAATTGAGAGTTTTTATCTCCGATTTGGAAATTTTTCTCACAATCCCAAGAAAAATAAAATCAGAACTGCAATTATGAGAAAAGTCAAAGATTTGTGAGATAAAATGCTGCGATTATAAAATAATTACCTATTTTGTTATTACATACACACAGTAAGCTTGTGAATCGAAATCGTCTGTATCAATACTTCAAGTCTAATAACTACAACAAAAAGCTCAAATTTCCTACATAAGACAACTGTTTTTCAAACTTGCTAAACTAAAACTGAAAATCTCTTACTAATGAAGAGATGTGTTGATGACAGCTCAGTATGAAGCCATAGAGCTCCGTCTTAAACACCACTTGAAAAGACAAGGCTGTGCATGAATGTGGATGTTTTACACTAATGGAATTACACTGACTGCACACATTTGTAAATCATATTGAAGTTATAGGAATGTGATGTACAATATAACAGATTTTTATACAATCGAATATCCAATATAACAGAAGTTTGAGAAGTTTAAAGTGAGCATTGTAATGTAACATTTTAATATTCAGGTTTGATGGATGGACTGTAGTTGTGGTAGTTGGTGCTGTTGGTGGTGGTGTTGTAGTTGTAGTTAGTGCTGGTGTAGGTGGTGTTGTAGTAGGAGGTAATTGATGTGGTAGTTGTAGTATCCGTAGCCAGTCAGTGGAACTAATTCCGTAAATGAAAACTGACACAGATTACAGTGCAGCTGATGTGAATGTTATCTGTGGTTAAGCAGCTGATTGTGGCGAGCAGACAGCCGATCAGAAGAACAGTGGGAGCCATCCTACAGATTCAGAGTGTGTCAGACTCAGACCTCTGCCTGTGATGTTATCGCTGTGCACCGGATCGTTTCCTTTTAACCCATCACGTGTCTGTCCTGCCACCTGACATCACACTTACATCAGAGACAAATACATCAAAATCTGATTTATCAGAGATCCTGAAATACTGGATTATTTTACGATGCTGTAAGAATACCTGATGAAGGTTGTTGCCAAAATGCTTCCAGGATTGACAATCAACAGGACGCTCAGTTTGCTTTTTAATAGTATAAATATTAGTAAGTGAAGACACTTTGGAATGTGCTACTCATCGCTTCTACTTTGTAATGCTTGTCAATCATAATTGTTTTATTTATATCGGCTAACATTTTGGGACTGGGCAAAAATATGTATTGTAAGTACTTGGTGGAGCTGTAGCTGTAGTATTAAATAAGTCTTGTAACTACTTAAAACCTTTAGACTTAAAGCTCCAGCTTCAGACTGAAATTTTAAAGCAGACTTAAAGCACTGACCACTGATGATCATGAAATTCAACAGAATTCAACAAACCGGAGTCTCAAATATCAAGAAGGTCAACAGCAGGGGTTTCCCTTCAGCGCAAATGAATGAGGAACAAGGAAATCCATTAGAACAGATAATAAACCTGATGTTTATTTGCACATTCTTTCCATAGTTTGCTTTATGTAACTACAAGGCTTGCATGTTTAAGACTATCCCTCCATGGCATTTTTGGACCTCTCAGCGCCCCTTTAAAATTTTTTTTTTAATAAAAAATATACATATACATTTCACAATACACATTGTTTCAAAGCAGCTTTACAGAAAATGCAATGGTAAGATAAATATCACTTTTTAAACAATATATGCATGTGCATTAGTATGTAAAGAAGAATGTTTGATTGTTTAAAGACTTATTTTATTTTTATTCATACACTAAAACTGTGTTTTGTGATGGATATATTATCAGGGAACCCCAAGCTCCCCAAAAATGGGATGAAATATTTTTTTCCACCCAAAATAAAAATTCCTGCCATAGAGGGTTTAAAGCACTTTTTTTTTTACATAAGTATTGTCAGCTGTAGCAAATTAGCTCAAAGGGGAAATATTTATGATAAATTATAACTAGTTAAATTATTAAAATAGTAAAAGTTCTGCATCAATGAGGATTTATTCATGTCTGTTCCTCTCAGCTGATTTCTGACTCAATCACATGGTGATAAATGTACTCAATTCTCGTGACATCAAAAGAGTAGATGCCAGTATCATTCGCTCTTAAGAAACTCTGAGATGAGAAAGGGAGGTCCAGAAGTTGTCTCAATTCAGACACTGTCCATAATGCATAGTATTCAAGATGAGAATAATTAAGAATAATTCATAATTTATGAGTACTACATATATTATGGTATATTTCATATAGTTTGGACCTTTCCTTTGTAATATCACAAGTATAATAATAAACATATATCCTCATACAATTCTACACAAGTATCAGATTGTATGAGGATATATGTTACTCTGGCACCAACCACATCTATGTTTACATTCATAAAATTTAAACTACTGTAAATGCTACTGCAGTTATATTGTGTGATATAATGTAAACTATGTTAATTGATGTACTTTTATGGTTTAGAACAACAAGCAATAATGGAGGATTTCTAATAAGGCACAGAATAGAAACACTATAAAAGTTATTTCAGCCAATAGAATCACTTTGGGGTCTAAAAGGGACGCCACACCTGTTAAACTCGACTGTAGAACAACTGTGAGGCTGAAGCTACAAAAGCAGCTTTTTTGAGTTTCATTAATTTTGCTAGACCCCAGTGCTTTTTTAACTTTAAAACACTTACAAACTTAAAATGTGTAGTTTCCCATCACCAGCAAAGTACCGGTACATTTAGCATGTAGTGCAAGTATGTGAACTGGACGCAGTCAAACAGTCAGAAACGCTCCTCTCACCTGAAGCAGTGCAGCCTGACGCTCTTCTTCAGTGGACGACTCCTCGGCCAAAACCTCCACCTCCAGATTAGTGAGTAACGTCAGAACATCTGTGAAATACCCAAACATCACAGCACTCAGTAAGTTCAAATACACTGCATTATGTATACACACACATACACACACCCGTGTTGTCTTGGCTATCTAAATATATATACATACTAAAATAAACTTTATTTACTTGAACTTCCAAAAAGATGAACTCCTGGCTAGATCCAGAGTTGAAGGGTGGAGCTGTAGTGGAGTTGAAGGGAGGAGCTGTAGTGGAGTTGAAGGGTGGAGCTGAAGGGAGGAGCTGTAGTGGAGTTGAAGGGTGGAGCTGTAGTGGAGTTGAAGGGTGGAGATGAAGGATGGAGCTGTAGTTGGGGTAGTGAAATCTATGGAGGAAGTGGCAGATACTATGTATGTTGTAGTATTTAAGAGGACTCAGGATTCATCATGCAATAAATACAATACTGATTACTCTGACACTGAGTAGAATGAAACAATTAAACCAGGAACAGACTAAAACAATCTTCTCAATCTCTCAACATACTTCAGCTCAAAGAGTGCTTCTTAATAAACAAAGCATAAACATCTCTGTATCTGTGTATGTGGGTTCTTACTGCAGGTGCTGTTGAGGTCGGGACAGCAGTCGTTGAGCTGTTTGCAGGCCTCATCACAAAAACAGCCTCTGAAACAGCTGTAGTTCAAGCCATTGCAGCACAGAGTCGGATGTGAACACGTCCCTATAGGAGCAGTGCAGATGACACGTCAATCCTCAGTACACTCACTTATTCAAGCTTGCTAAAGACACTAGCACACAGAAGGTGTTTGATGTTTCAGGTGTTTGGATGAAATTGAATGTTGCCTTTTAAGAAAAACCTTATTGTAAATACTTAATATTTTATGAGAAGTAGGGTTATTATCGTTAACTACAATTAAACCAAATCCTTAAATAATTACTTAAAATAAATATTAGCTGAAAAAAAAACGAAAAAAAAAAACTTAATTTCAGGCTAATTTCCAAGAAAATATTTTTTATGTTCATTTAGTTTAAGTTAAAGTATTAAAATAAGTAAAACTTAAATAAATAAAAACAACTACTTTTAAAATGAAAACAAAAACAAACAAAAAAATATAATTTTATATATAATATAATATAAAAACTGTAGTAGTTGTTCAATTATAAAATTAAAAAGTATTTATAAATTATGTAAAAAAAAATAAACATTTCATATATGGTGAACAAATAGGCAAATGTGATGAAAAAGGACACCAGGATACCACCACTGAGAATAGAACTGTAAATACAAATTATTTTTATTTAATAAAAGTTGCCCTCAAAAGGTAAATGCAATATTTTACATCAAATTTACATCAAATCATTGAACAATAAAGTGGATTGATAATGTAACATTTAAACTCTGTTCAAACAAACCTTTTTTGAATAAAGATGCTGGATGAAATTCAAAGCTCAGTAAAATAGTATGATCTTCCTTCTCACTGCTTTTTCACCATATTGTGCATAAGCACACCATTAATCTAAAAGTTTTCAAAAACGCATCACGAGACATAACACATTTTTTAAAAGCAAAATGCGTTTTGTGTGAACAGCTTCTAACTTGATAAATATAATATAAATAAAATAAAGGAGTAGTAAATATACCTGTCAGTGGCAAAGTATTTGGTTTTGTGTCGTTGGTGGTGTTATTGACTAAAAAATGGGACAGAGGTGCAGATAAAGTATATTATTATATTTTAATAATATATATTATTATTATAAGTTTTCATACATTAGAATGTAAATTACAGTAAGGGATTGATTTCAGCACAGATTAATCCATTTTCCACATTCAGTATGGATATTTCTGAATACCTGTGAGGCAGGTGGGTTTGAAATCAGGGCAGCAGTCTTTTAATCTCAGACAAGCAACATCACAAAAACAATTCAAACGGTGACAGGAGTCATTCCTTCCAGAGCAGCACAGATCTGGATTCACACAATTACCATCTATGACAGAAACATCAAACACATCAGTTCATGTAATTTCATACAAAATAATATATGCAATTGGCACAGTCAATTAATCACACACACACACACACACACACAAAACACTCACACACGGGAGCCTGAGTTGTCGTCGTTATTGTATTTGTCACATTGGTCTCTCCAGGCTGTGTAGTTTCTAGGATGTCGGTCACATCACTGAGGTCACTATTCTCTGTAGTAACTGACATTAGAGAGTTAAACGTTGATAAAGAGCCACAGAGCTCTGTCTGAGCAAGACATGGTTTATACACAACAAGAACAAGGAAATATTTCTGTGCATGGATGTTTTTCTCTAGTGGAATTAAACTGCATGTTTAATCACGTACAAGTTTAGAGTTAGTTACTACTGCAATATTACATTTAAATATTCAGGATTTTGCCTCACATGTTGCTGGACTGACTGTAGTTGTAGTCCTGGCAGTCAGTGGTGTAGGTGATGTGGTAGTTGTAGTTGGTGCTGGAGTAGGTGGTGTTGTAGTTGAAGTTGGTGCTGGTGTAGGTGTTGTAGTAGTAGTAGTAGTCGATGTAGGTGGTGTAGTAGTTGTAGTTGGTGGTGGTGGTGTAGGTGTTGTTGTAGTTGTAGTCGTTGCTGGTGTATTTGGTGTTGTAGTCGATGCTAGTTTAGGTGGTGTTGTTGTAGTAGTAGTAGTCTGTGCCGTTGTAGGTGGTGTTATAGCTGTAGTCTGTGCTGGTGTAGGCGGTGTTGTAGTTGTAGTTGGTATTGGTGTAGGTGGTGTTGTGATTGTGGTTGGTGGTGGTGTTGTAGTTGTAGACGGTGCCGGTGTAAGGCAAGGCCAGGCAAGTTTATTTATATAGCACATTGCTCAGATTTTCTGGTTCTAGTCAGAATTCTGGCAGCAGCGTTCTGGATGAGCTGCAGCTGTCTAATGGTCTTCTTGGGAAGGCCGGTGAGGAGACCATTACAATAGTCCTCCCTGCTAGTGATAAAGGCATGAACAAGTTTCTCCAAGTCTTGACTGGAAACAAAACATCTAATTCTTGCAATGTTTTTTAGATGATAGTATAATATAGAACAGCCACAGGCTCAGCACCCGCCTACTTCCACTTACTACTACGAATCTACATCCCCTCCAGAAGTCTGAGATCCGCTAGTGAGCGACGCCTCGTGGTACCATCACAGAGAGGCTCAAA
>NW_015658739.1:202989-233473 GCF_001515625.1 Sinocyclocheilus rhinocerous | reverse complement strand
CTCCAGAATTACACCAAGATTCTTGACTTGATTTTTAGTTGTTAGACCCCTAGGTATGCATTCACCTTGAGAACTTCATCTTTGTTTCCAAATGCAATGACTTCAGTTTTTTCCTTGTTTAACTGAAGGAAGTTCTGGCACATCCAACTGTTAATTTCATCAATGCATTGGCAGAGGGAGTCAATGGGGCTGTAGTCATTTGGCGATAAGGCTAGGTAAATCTGGGTATCATCAGCATAGCTGTGTAGGCAGTGTTGTAGTTGTAATTGGTGCCCGTGTAGGTGGTGTTGTAGTTGTAGTCGGTGCTGGTGAAGATGGTGTTGTTGTTGTAGTAGTTTTAGTTGTAGTTGGTGCTGTTGTAAATGGTGTGGTAGTAGTAGTTGTAGTTGGTGCCTGTGTAGGTGGTGTTGTAATTGTAGTCGGTGCTGGTGTAGGTGCTGTTGTAGCTGTAGTTGGTGTAGGTGTTGTTGTAGTCAGTGTTGTAGTAGTCAGTGTTGTAGTTGGTGCTGTTGTAGGTGGTGTTGTAGTTGGTGCTGGTGTAGTCAGTGTTGTAGTTGTAGTTGGTGGTGGTGTAGGTGTTGTTGTAGTAGTTGAAGACTGTGGCGGTGTTGTAGTTGGTGCCGGTGTAGGCGCTGTTTTAGTTGTAGTTGGTGCCAGTGTAGGCACTGTTGTAGTTGTAGTTGGTGCCGCTATAGATGGTGTTGTTGTTGTTGTTGTTGTAGTTGGTGTTGTAGTTGTAGTCAGTGCTGGTGTAGATGGTGTTGTTGTAGTAGTTGGTGCTAGTGTAAATTGTGTGGTAGTAGTAGTTGTAGTTGGTGGTGGTGTAGGTGGTGTTGTAGTTGTAGTCAGTGCTGGTGTAGGTGGTGTTGTAGTTGTGGTTGGTGCCAGAGTAGGCGGTGTTGTAGTTGTATTTGGTATTAGTGTAGGTGGTGTTGTAGATGTTAGGTAGTGTAGTGCTGGTGTAGATGTTGTTGTTGTAGTAGTTGTAGTTGGTGGTGGTGTATGTGGTGTTGGTGTAGGTGTTGTTGTAGTAGTTGCAGTCAGTGGCAGTGTATTTGGTGTTGTAGTTGTAGTCGGTGCTGGTGTAGGCAGTGTAGTTGGTATTGGTGGTGTCATGGTTATGGTTGGTGCTGGTGTAGATGGTGTTGTAGTTGTAGTTGTTGGTGGTGTAGGTGGTGTTGTAGTACTTGTAGTCTGTGGCAGTGTTGTAGTTGGTGCCGGTGTAGGCACTGTTGTAGTTGTAGTTGGTGCCGGTGTAGAGGGTGTTGTTGTAGTAGTTGGTGCTAGTGTAGATGGTGTTGTAATAGTAGTTGTAGTTGGTGGTCGTGTAGGTGGTGTTGGAATTGTAGTCGGTGCTGGTGTATGTGCTTTTGTAGCTGTAGTTGGTGTAGGTATTGTTGTTGCAGTCAGTGTTGTAGTTGTAGTTGGTGCTGGTGTAGGTGATGTCGTAGTTGGTGCTGTTGTAGATGGTGTTGTTGTAGCAGTTGTAGTTGGTGGTGGTGTAGTAGTTGTAGGTGGTGTTGTAGTACTTGTAGTCTGTGGCAGTGTTGTAGTTGGTGCCGGTGTAGGCACTGTTGTAGTTGTAGTTGGTGCCGGTGTAGAGGGTGTTGTTGTAGTAGTTGGTGCTAGTGTAGATGGTGTTGTAATAGTAGTTGTAGTTGGTGGTCGTGTAGGTGGTGTTGGAATTGTAGTCGGTGCTGGTGTATGTGCTTTTGTAGCTGTAGTTGGTGTAGGTATTGTTGTTGCAGTCAGTGTTGTAGTTGTAGTTGGTGCTGGTGTAGGTGATGTCGTAGTTGGTGCTGTTGTAGATGGTGTTGTTGTAGCAGTTGTAGTTGGTGGTGGTGTAGTAGTTGTAGTCAGTGCTGGTGTAGGTGGTGTTGTAGTTGTGGTTGGTGCCTGAGTAGGCGGTGTTGTAGTTGTAGTTGGTGGTAGTGTAGGTGGTGGTGTAGTTGTAGTCTGTGCTGGTGTTGTTGTAGTTGGTGCTGGTGTAGGTGGTTGGTGCCAGAGTAGGCCGTGTTGTAGTTGTAATCAGTGCTGTTGTAGGCGGTGTCTGTTGTAGTTGTAGTCGTAGTCAGTGCCGGAGTAGGTGATGTTGTATTTGGTGCCAGAGTAGGCGGTGTTGCGGTAGATTGAACTGTGGAATGAAAGACAATCAGAGAATCAGACAATCAGAGAATCTGAAGTGTTTACAGATTGCAAAACAACTATTGTGCAATAGTAGCGTTATTGGTGTGGTTTCAGCTGTAGAATGAAACAGTGCAGTGTAATTATTCCATTTGTTTCTGAAACCTCTTTAGCATTTAATTATCATTCCTGATGGTCCTTAAAATCTCTCAAATCAATTAAAATCAATAAAATCAGTGGTGGATCATATTTTGTATTGAAAACTATATTAAAATCTGACACAGATTACAGTGCAGCTGATGTGAATGTTATCTGTGGTTAAGCAGCTGATTGTGGTGAGCAGACAGCCGATCAGAAGAACAGTGGGAGCCATCCTACAGATTCAGAGTGTGTCAGACCTCTGCCATTGATCTTCTGACTTGCAACTTCTCTGTGACTCCTCATTTAATGGTCCGGATCGTTTCCTCATAACCCATCATATGTTATGCCTCCAGCTGAAATACACTGCTGTCAGAGACAGATAACTACCAAAAGCATGAAGGAAATGTTTTTTTTTTTTTATCTGTTTTTTATCAGATTTTTTTAACTGAAGTAGTGCAAAGTGGGCCAAATCATGTTTCATTTGTGTGTATGAATGTTGGTAGATCATGTGGTCATTCAGTGTGTTCACACTGCCATCACAGGTTGAGCTCAGGAACTGATCACCCGGGTTTGGAGACATTCACAGACGTCTGTTGTGCTGTTCTGTCTCATGTCATCAAACTCATTGGAAGGCTTGATAGCAGTTCTTCTTTCTGGCACCTCTCCATCTGTGGTCAAATGCCTCTAAACATCGAACAAGAGAGAGAACAAAGTGCCTTTGTGAACCTGCTAAATCATCCACCTGCTTTGCAAATACTCTCTCTCTCTCTCTCTCTCCACACACACACACACACACACACACACACACACTACTTACTAGCCTCATATACAAAGTTCTGGGACATTTGCATCCAAACCTCACAGCATAGAGCTTCCTGATGAACTGAACACCTCACACATTGTGGTAAAGTCCAATTATTTATATTTATTTAATGAATTGCATGGTAAACATTTAGGAATCCAGACAGAGAAAAATAAACATACAGCAATAGACAGGAATCTCCCCCCAAAAAGCAAACTCAAATCTCACTTTCCATAGTTTGCATCAAACATAAACATTTAATTTTTGATCTTTAATGTTAAACATACAAGCATTGTATGTATCAACAATTGCAGTGCTTTTGTTGAACCATCACCATAAATAATCAGATCTCATATTAAAATAGTAAAAGTCCAGTAGCGATGAGAGTTTATTCATGTCTGTTCCTCTTGGCTGATTTCTGTCTCAATCACACGGTGATACCGACTCAATTCTTGTGACCTCAAAAGAGTTGATGTCATTATGATACCTTCTTAAGTAATTCTCCACCAAAGTGGCAACCTGAGAAAAAAAAAGATGACAGGAAGTGAGAAAACTGCAGGTCCAGAAAATCACAGTAAAAATGTACTTTTATGGTTCAGAACAAAAAAACAAGCAATAATGGAAGATTTCTAATCAGACAGAATTCTAATTCAGCCAATAGAATCACTTTGGGGCCTAAAAGAGACGTGACGCCCCACCTGTCTCGACTGTAGAACGACTGTGAGGCTGAAGTTTCATGAATTTTGCTAGATGTTAATGCTTTGTTTTATAGTTTGACAAATATTGACAAATACTTAAAACTGTGTAGTTTCCCATCACCAGCAAAGTACATTTAGCATGTAGTGCAAGTATGTGAACTGGAAACAGTCAGAAACGCTCCTCTCACCTGAAGCAGTGCAGCCCGACGCTCTTCTTCAGTGGACGACTCTTCGGCCAAAACCTCCACCTCCAGATTAGTGAGTAACGTCAGAACATCTGTGAAATACCCAAACATCACAGCACTAAGGTCAAATACACTGCATTATGTATACACACACACACACACACACACACACACACACACACACAGACACACATCTAAATGGGCACATACTAAAACAAACTATTTACTTGAACTTCCAAAAAGATGAACTCCTGACTAGATCCTTCACACATGCACTAGTAAATTACCTTTGGGTGGAGCTGTAGTGGAGTTGAAGGGTGGAGCTGTAGTGGAGTTGACGGGTGGAGCTGTAGTTGGGGTAGTGAAATCTATGGAGGAAGTGGCAGATACTATGTATGTTGTAGTATTTAAGAGGACTCAGGATTCATCATGCAATAAATACAATACTGATTACTCTGACACTGAGTAGAATGAAACAATTAAACCAGGAACAGACTAAAACAATCTTCTCAATCTCTCAACATACTTCAGCTCAAAGAGTGCTTCTTAATAAACAAAGCATAAACATCTCTGTATCTGTGTATGTGGGTTCTTACTGCAGGTGCTGTTGAGGTCGGGACAGCAGTCGTTGAGCTGTTTGCAGGCCTCATCACAAAAACAGCCTCTGAAACAGCTGTAGTTCAAGCCATTGCAGCACAGAGTCGGATGTGAACACGTCCCTATAGGAGCAGTGCAGACATCAGTATACACTCACTAATATTATTCTAACATTATAAAGACACTAAAAGATTTCTAAAGTTTCACATGCTTGTAAGAAAATAACATTGTCTTCTATGAAATAATGACTTTTTGTAATAAGTCAATATTTTATAAGTATTTTATAAAAAAAAGTACTGGAACACCATCATTGAAACAAAAAGTCTACTGACAAGAATTTATAACCAGTTACAATCATGTTTCTCATTCTATTTACTTGAACTTCCAAAAAGATGAACTCCTGACTAGATCCTTCACACATGCACTAGTAAATTACCTTTGGGTGGAGCTGTAGTGGAGTTGAAGGGTGGAGCTGTAGTGGAGTTGACGGGTGGAGCTGTAGTTGGGGTAGTGAAATCTATGGAGGAAGTGACAGATACTATGTACGTTATAGTATTTAAGAGGACCCAGGATTCATCATGCAATAAATACAATATTGATTACACTGACTTCAATACATGAAACAATTAAATCAGGAACAGACTACTTAAAAAAACAATCTTCTCAATCTCTCAACATACTTCAGCTCAAAGAGTGCTTCTTAATAAACAAAGCATAAACATCTCTGTATCTGTGTATGTGGGTTCTTACTGCAGGTGCTGTTGAGGTCGGGACAGCAGTCGTTGAGCTGTTTGCAGGCCTCATCACAAAAACAGCCTCTGAAACAGCTGTAGTTCAAGCCATTGCAGCACAGAGTCGGATGTGAACACGTCCCTATAGGAGCAGTGCAGACATCAGTATACACTCACTAATATTATTCTAACATTATAAAGACACTAAAAGATTTCTAAAGTTTCACATGCTTGTAAGAAAATAACATTGTCTTCTATGAAATAATGACTTTTTGTAATAAGTCAATATTTTATAAGTATTTTATAAAAAAAAGTACTGGAACACCATCATTGAAACAAAAAGTCTACTGACAAGAATTTATAACCAGTTACAATCATGTTTCTCATTCTCTTTTGCTGCATCATAATTATTTGTTAATTCAGAATATAGTAAAATATTGCATATATGGACATAAATATATGGACATTGAAAATATAGCCTTTTAACTCTGCTTGTATAAAAATAACGTTAATCATGCAGAACATTAGTAAAACGATCCTATCTCCCAATCGGTTTTTTTAAAAATTTATTTTTCATTCATCAGTGTGATGTCTCGCATTTTTAAATGCAAAAGCGCGTTCTGTGTGGATGTCCTTTAACATGATATAGAATAATTTAAAGAAATAGAAAACATACCTGTTAGTGTCAAAGTGTTTGTGCTGTTTTTCACTATGAAAGGGGATAGAGGTGCAGATTTATTAAGATTTCTTATAGAAATGTTCAGTATATGTGCAGTATTGTATTATTCTTTTAATCGCAGTGATGCTCTTTACTCTTGTATTATACAATAAAACACTCAACACAGTCTGATTACTGAACTTGCACTGTTCTTATATGAGGTTGTTAACACACAGTAAGTGACTGATTTCAGCACAGATTAATCAAATGTGGGTTTTGTATGAATATTTCTGAATACCTGTGAGGCAGGTGGGTTTGAAATCAGGGCAGCAGTCTTTTAATCTCAGACAAGCAACATCACAAAAACAATTCAAGCGGTGACAGGCATCATTCCTTCCAGAGCAGCACAGATCTGGACTCGCACAACTTCCATCTATGACAGAAAATTAAAAAACATCAGTTAATGTAATTTCACACCAAATAATAGAGGATATGCCATAGTGAATTAATCACACGAACAAACAAGAAACACTCACACAATGGAGCATGAGGAGTTGTTGCATTCGTTGTAGTCGCATTAGCTGATGTGGTAGTTGCATTAGGCGCCATGTTGGTTGCGTTGGGCGCCATGTTGGTTGTGTTGGGCGCCATGGTGGTTGCGTTGGGTGACATGTTGGTTGCGTTGGATGACATGGTGGTTGCGTTGGGTGACATGTTGTTTGTGTTGGGCGCCATGGTGGTTGCGTTGGGTGACATGTTGTTTGTGTTGGATGACATGGTGGCTGTGTTGGGCGCCGTGTTGGTTGCGCTGGGCGCCGTGTTGGCTGTGTTGGGCGCCGTGTTGGTTGTGGTGGATGACATGGTGGCTGTGTTGGGCGCCGTGTTGGTTGCGCTGGGCGCCGTGTTGGTTGCGCTGGGCGCCGTGTTGGCTGTGTTGGGCGCCGTGTTGGTTGCGCTGGGCGCCGTGTTGGCTGTGTTGGGCGCCGTGTTGGTTGCGCTGGGCGCCGTGTTGGCTGTGTTGGGTGCCGTGTTGGTTGCGCTGGGTGCTGTGGTGGCTGTGTTGGGTGCCGTGTTGGTTGCGCTGTGCGCCGTGTTGGCTGTGTTGGGCGCCGTGTTGGTTGCGCTGGGCGCCGTGTTGGCTGTGTTGGGTGCCGTGTTGGTTGTGCTGGGTGCTGTGGTGGCTGTGTTGGGTGCCGTGTTGGTTGCGTTGGGCGCCGTGGTGGCTGTGTTGGGCACCGTGTTGGTTGCGTTGGGCGCCGTGTTGGGTGTGCTGGGCAACATGGTGGTGCTAGGTGATGTGTTAGCCCCGTTGGGCAAAATGGTAGTTGCACTAGTTATGTTGGGCAATACATTAGTTGCGTTGCCCGACATGTTAGTTGCATTAGGTGATGCAGTAACAGCATTAATTGATGTGGTAGTTTGAGCTGTGGAATGAAGGAAAAAATATTTATGAACCGAGAATCTGAAGCATTTACATTTTGACTGTGCAGTGTAATTATTCTGAAACTTCTTTAGCAATGAATTTTAATCATTCCTGATGGCGCTTCTCAAAATCTCTCAATGAGATTCAAATGAGTGGAACTAATTCTCTAATGAAAACTGTATCAAAATCTGACATACATACTGTAACAGTGCAGCTGATGTGAATGTTACCTGTGGTCAAGCAGCCGATTGTGGCGAGCAAACAGCCGATGAGTAAAACCGCGGGAGCCATCCTACAGGTTCAGTGTGTGATCTGTGATCTTCTGACTTGTACCTTCTCATTTTTGTGCTCCGGACTGTTTCCAGAGTCCAGCCCTCCACCGACACACACAGATGTCAGTAACAGATAAAGTAAAAACATCTCTTCTCAGTTAATGTGCGTGACTGATCACAGATCTCTCAGTTTATCCTGAAATACTGGTTTCTTTTATGGTGCTATTAAAATATCCAAATGTCTGGTGAAGATTTCCAGGCTGTGACAGTGTGCAGGACTGTCTTTCTATTTCATTGACAGTGTCCTACACACCTGCATTAGACTTATTTACATGTTACTATTAAAAATAACAAACCTCATCTGAATAATTAATAAATGCCTTATTGGACTTTCTAGTTCTTATTTCAGGCTATGTAATCATGTACTCGCCCTCATGTGCCAAACCCGTACGAATTCTTGACTGGCGCATAAAAGGTGAATTTAAGGACATCCTTACATATAACGAAAGTGTTGAGCTCTAAAATGGGAGAAAAGCATTATAAAATAACTTGAAAATAGTACTTACCACTTGCATGCTATTTTCCAAGCCCAAGTTTGTGGTAAAAAATAAATGAATACTATTATTCATCAAGGATGTATTAAATTGATTAAAAGTGATTAAGACATTTATAATGTTACAAAAGATCTCTATTTCAAATAAATGCTGTTTTTTAACTTTCTGTTCAAAATCCTGAAAAAATGTATCCTGGTTTCCACAGAAATATGAAGCAGCACAGCTGTTTTCAGCATTGATAATAAGTATCAAATCAGCATATTAGAATGATTTCTGAAGATCATGTGACACTGAAGACTGGAGTAATGATGCTGAAAATTCAGCTGCGCATCACAGAAATAAATTACATTTTACTATATGTTCACATAGAACACAGCTATTTTATATTGTAATAATATTTCACTATTTTTACTGTATTTTTGATCAAATAAATACAGCCCTGGTGAGCATTAGAGACTGCTTTCAAAATCAATAAATCTCTTAGCATCCACAAACTCTTAACACTAGTTTATACAAAACTGACCTTTTCAGACAAAAATGGGATTCATACAAAAATATAATTTGATATTACATGAGTATGAATAAACATTTTTGTCCATTTATGTATTTCAAATATGTAAGACTTAATAATTTAAGGGAGAGCGGGGTGAGTTAAGCCGGTTTTTACTTGTTTATGCCGTGTTTAAAGCAAACACATGACAGCAATGGGTCCAACTTAAATATCTACATACATTTCTGGATGTGGTGCATCCTTGGGAATAATCACTTTGGATCTAAAATAAACTGCTTTCAAAATATGGCTTTCCAAAAAAAAGTGGTCTCTTGGCTCAACTTGCCCCCAGTGAGGGGTAAATTGAGCCACATGGAGTTAAATTGTGCCACTGATTATGCGGAACATTTTCACCTCGTGCTATATCAAGGGAAGAGAAATTCAATAAAAATTACTTCTTTAAATCTATGTGTGAGCCTTGTGATGGACTGGCCATCCATGCAGGGAGTTCCTGTGGCTCAAGACGCTGGGTTAGGATCCAGCTCCCCACGACCCTAATAAAGACACAGAATGGATGGAGGGATGACTTCTTAAAAGTTTTATTTAAAGATACAGTTCAAAACTCTGAAGGCGTTTTTTAAATTACTTAATTTCAGAACAAAAAGTTCAAATTGAAAAATTCTAAATCAAAATCATGTTTGGTGTAAAATTAATGAAATATACACTCTAAAAAATGCTGGGTTAAATACAACCCAGTGCTGGGTAAAATAGGGAAAAACCCAGCAATTGGGTTGTTTTGACCAGCGGTTGGGTTAAATGTTTAACCCAACCTTCTGGGCAGTAACCCAACCACTGGCTCAAAACAACCCAATTGCTGGGTTTGTCCCTATTTTACCCAGCACTGGGTTGTATTTAACCCAGCATTTTTTAGAGTGTAGAATTGCAGTAAAATAATACTTTATAATCATACGAAGGGGGGAAACACTGGCTCACCTTACCCCAGGACATGTGGCTCAAATTACCCCACTCCTATCATTTTAACAAACTTGTATCATCCAGCAGTTTAGAGCTAACGTCATGCTAACATTATAGCCTCATATTATAACCTCCTGAAGCACAAACACATGTGTAATATTTTATTTATTTATTTATTTTGTAGATTTGTCTGTAATTGTTCCGGCACAAGAGTCCTTGAACATACAAAAATCACTTTGAACAGCAAAAAAACATTACAAGTAATGCAAGTTATGTAATCAGATGACTTTTTTCAAATAACTAGTAAAGTAACGCATTACTTTTTTAATTTACAAGAAAATATCTGAGTTACTTTTTCAAAAAAGTAATGCCAGTTACTTTGTTTTCCCATTTATTGACTGACAGCTCTCCTGTCCCCATATTGGGAGAAATCGGAAAGTGCAGAGGCGTTGTGTGCGCTGTTTCCTGATCAACTGAACGCCTCATGCATCATGGTAAAGTACAATTATTTCTATTTAGTTGCATGTTAGACATTCAGGAATACAGATGAAGATGCAATTAACATGTGATTGGTGTTTGAGCAGGTTTCAGATGCTACGAACACTGTTATATATGTGAACATCAATTTAATCATAATTTGGGGTGGCAACGTCCAGGCACTACTGTCATTTATTACCTGGAATTGATGTCCGATACTGTATGCGTCATATACTTTTCAGAAAGGTTAGGTAACTTCTACATTTAAATTTCTGCTTTTTCTACTTTAACACGGTAATGTTTCAGCTCCTCATTCGCAGTGAATAAAACGCCACATTGTTCTGATGCAACTGAAGCACCTATCTGATAAAAACCGGAAAATAGCACCGTTTCAGCTTCCTCTTATCTAGTCATCCCAGTTACGACACTATTATGTTTTGTGCTGTGAATATACACTTATTTTCTACTTTTGTTTTCAAGATGGCACTTAATCTCTTAAACTACTGATATCTACACTCTAAAAAAATGCTGGGTTAAATATAACCCAGCGCTGGGTTAAAAAGGGACAAACCCAGCTATTGGGTTGTTTTGACCCAGCGGTTGGGTTGTTTTTAAACCAGCGGTTGGGTCAAAACAACCCCAATAGCTGGGTCAAAACAACCAACCGCTGGGTCAAAACAACCCAACCGCTGGGTCAAAACAACCCAATAGCTGGGTTTGTCCCTTTTTAACCCAGCGCTGGGTTATATTTAACCCAGCATTTTTTAGAGTGTATGCATTCACCTTTGGTCAAAACATTACTAAACATGTTTGTATACCCCTAAAGTACAACATTGCTTTTATCCGTTAAATTTTTAAAGTCATCTGCTGTGTTTTCCTCTGAAGTATGTGTACGAACAGAAGAGAAGTGAATAACCTACAGTATTCATCTATGTGTGTTACTAACCAAGATAAGCAGTCGTGTGATTATCAGTGTCGACGAATGAAATATTTATATTTATAATATTACACATGAAGTAAAATGTTCCATCGCTGTGTAGCATTTCTACACTCTCCATCCATATATATATATTTACATAATCTTTGAATATCCGGGAAGTGTTTAACAAAACCAGCTAGCAAAGATCAATATTGTTCTTGTTAGACTTTGAGCCTGAGAGTTTTGGTCACGCACTGTATTGCTTCTTTATTTTTAGAGTTTCTTTGGGAAGTTGAAAACATCTGTACTGTAAGTACTAAAGTCTTTTTTCATCAAACGTTACATTTTTCACCTGTACACCTTGCATAACTGTCTAATTTACCTGTTATTTTTCATTTGTACAGACATAGCGGACCACCAGCTCCACCCAGGAGAACAGGTGCTTTCATGACAAGCCATACCTGTGTAAAAACATAAGATAAAAACGTCTATAGAACAAAATATTTATGTACTTTACCAGCAACTTTAAGATTTTAGGTTAAAATAAAGGTATAAGGGGGTCATTTGTGGCATGGTATTTATTATTTTAATAGTTTTGTATATCAAAGCTCGAGTTGAAGCTGCTTCATCGAGCCCCTGATCAGTGGACAGCAAGCCAAATAAGTTTACACACAATTTCCTTAATATTATATGGGCAAACGAACTCGTTAAATACATATAAGAATAATGCACAGATGTGACCCTGGAGCACAAAAGCAGTCTTAAGTCGCTGGGGTATATTTGTAGCAATCGCCAAAAATACATTGTATGGGTCAAAATTATAGATTTTTCTTTAATGCCAAAAAAGTAAAGATCATGTTCCATGAAGATATTTTGTACATTTCCTACTGTAAATATATTAAAACTTTTTGATTAGTAATATGCATTGCTAAGAACTTCATTTGGACAACTTTAAAGATGATTTTCTCAGTATTTTGATTTTTTTGCACCCTCAGTATAAATCTCAATTTAGAAAAATTTAGCCTTATGATTGGTTTTGTGGTCCAGGGTCACATATAAGAATAATAATGCATGTTTGGCAGAACTATATACAAAAGCGAAAGACTTTAGTGTTTGCAACTTTACAGATCTTCTTTATGCACCAAGAGCTTGTAACACTCCAAAGAGAAAGGAAAAATTGAAATCGCATCATATGACCCCTTTAAAACAGCGGTGAAAAGCAGCTACATCAATGTGGAAAAAATATGAATAGATAAAATGTAAATAAATACTATATAGGGCCTATAAGCAACACACCTCAAGTGTATTAAAAATAAAGAAATACACATATAAAAATAACTAGCCTATATATACAGACCCTTTTAAAAGGCAGGTTAGTCAAATTTGATGCTATATTGAATTTAACGGGGATGAAATGAGGCTGTGAGCAGGGTCATAGTCTGACATATTTTACACATATCTATATAAAAACATGTAGCATTAAACTGTACGTGTTAATGTTGGTTAAATGCATTATGAACTAACATTAAAGAACAGAGTAGGAAGGTACATTAGTGAAGGTAAATGTTCACCTAACAAACCGTTCTGTGCACTTTGATTTACTGCTTGTGGATCTTTGTAACAGGCTGGTAAGTTCATTTACCTTTTTACAAATCTCACTCTACACATGCAATTTTTTAAATCACTAATTTACCTTAGTAATATTGAAATAATGTATTAATATTAACCAAAAGATGTAAAATATTGTTAATCATGGTAGTTATTCTTGACAGCTAATGCAATAGGCTAATATTAACGAGTGAAAACAGTACTTTTTTGAGTGTTGATAATCAAAGTTGTATTTGCGCTTGAACTGAAAAACACATAGGCCTACAAAAGTATGCAAAGTTATTTTACATTTGATTATTAAATATCTGTACCTGAACATGTACAAACTCCAAAACCTAAAGCATTGTTTCATTTTTATCTTTGTCCTATTTATTTATTTGTGCTATTGCTTATCTTTCGTTCATTTGTTCTTATTTACTGACTGTTCACTTGTCTTCAGTTGGAATCGAGAATTGTAAAATTGAACTGATATCTATAATTTTGGTAACAAAAACAATGATAACAAAACTATTTTATTTTTTGTGGCAGGGCAAGTAAAAATCAAGTAAAAAAGCCCTTATGGCCTATTCACATATATGTGAATCTTCAGCTGCCTCACGATTTGATTCGATTATAATTATGATGCATCACAATGCATCTTTTCCTCCAATTCTTTAATTAATAATAATTACTATAGTAATAATCACAATAAAGCTCTTTTTGTTATTTTACCTTTGTTATTTAAAATAAAAACAAAGATGCAAATAAAAAAAAACAGTAGAGGAAATACAACAGTATGAAGCTCCACCATGTGAACGTCCCACCATTAAAGTCCAACCGCGCCAAGTAGAGGAGAATGTTTACCTGGGTATCTATCTGTCTATCTGTCTGTCTGTCTTAATCAAGTTACAAATGGATTGGTTATCTTTGCATGGGATGTAAGAAAATATTTACATGTAATTAGTTTTATATTTTTCACTAATATGTAATAGGAATCTTCCCACATAGTGACGTAGATATGTGGGGTGTGTTAGAACGAACCGTTTTAGGTAGGCGTGGTTATCTCTTTGGATTTGAGACTTTAGTCTTTGCAACTTTACAGATCTTCTTTATGCACCAAGAGCTTGTAACACTCCAAAGAGAAAGGAAAACTTGAAATCACATCATATGACCCCTTTAAGTATGCTGAATACATGTTTAAGGTCATAATATTTTTAATGATTTAGTGTCTAATGCTTCTTTTCTCAGGTTATCCAGATCGAACCCCAAACCCTGTTATTCCCAAAAGACAGGCAGCACCGCCGCCACGACCAGCCAAGATCACCCCGATAGGGAAAAGCATGGTAAAACATCTAAATTACAGCAATATCTGTGCCTTAGCCTTTAATATAAGTTAATTAAACAAAATAGGTGTGTATAGCTTTTTCGACTCAGTTGTGTGTTTCTTTTTCTTCTAGAAGCCAGAGCCGCCTCACGACCCAGAGGAGTTTTACATCGACCCCAGTGACAGCAAACGTGAGTCTCTGAAACAAGCACATAAATTAAGAAAAGAAAGACTTTTTTTGATGCAGAGCATTTATTTGATCAAAAATACAGTAAAAACAGTTAAATATTATTACAATTTAAAATAGCTGTTTTCTGTGTGAGTCTATGTTAAAATATAATTTATTTCTGTGATGCGCAGCTGTATTTTCAGCATCATTACTCCAGTCTTCAGTGTCACATGATCTTCAGAAATCATTCTAATATGCTGATTATTAGAAACATTTCTGATTATTATCAATGTTGGAAACAGTTGTGCTGCACAATATTTTTGTGGAAACCGTGATACATTTTATTTTTCAGGATTCTTTGATGAATAGAAAGTTCAAAAGAACAGCATTTATTTGAAATAGAAATCTTTTGCAACATTATAAATGTCTTTACTGTCGCTTTTGATCAATTTAATGCATCCTTGATGAATACAAGTATTAATTTCATTTTTAAAAAATCTTGCTGAGTTTTGCACAATAGAGTAATTCAGAGAAAAATGGATGGCCTAGTGTACATGAAAACTCTTCAACTTTATATTTTCTAGCGCCTGAGGTAATACGTAAAGATAAACCTGGTAAAAAAGCCCCTCCTAAGAGACCCCCGATGAGACCTCCACCGGCCCCTCAGCAAGATGAAGGTCATTTCAAGACTATGTTCATCAAACTATCACAGATATTTATATTGGATATTACAGTATTAGTTGATGGCACACTGCATGTTTAGTTACTGTACTCTCTGACCTTCCAGACGTTTACTTGGACCCAAATGAAGGGCAGGTAAGCATGACTAGCATTGAAAATGATTTTAAAAAATATTAGTCATTCTTGTCAGATATTATGTGATCATTTTAATATCACTTTATATTTGTTTCTGTCAGGATGATGATACCTATCTAGATCCTGTAGCAGGTCAGCACTCCATGTTTGTATAACTTAAAATGATTTTGTAATGATAAGTTGACTTGAATCATATTTGTTATTCTTTATTTTATCTTTTCCAGAACCTCCTGCACCCCGAAGCCTGGCCCGCATGCCATTGCCCCCTAAAACTGTAGGGCGAGACCTTCCACCACAAATGTATGTATGTCTCTGTATGTCAAAATCAGGGTTATTACCATAAAATAAAACCATATTTAAAAAAAATGTTACTCGGAATATATATATATATATATATACTGTATATACTGTATATACAATTCATTGAAGTATTGTTAAGAGTATTTCAAATCCTATTAAATTTGAGTTTTGAGCAATGAATATAGCCTTTGATGCTGATATGGCATAAAGTTATAAATAAATAATAATCAACTAAAATTAAAAACATTTTTACTCAAAGTACATTAACAGATATTTTCAAAAAAGTTTCTCCTGGGAAAATATGAGATTTAAAAAAAAAAATCAAATATCAATTTGAAAGATTGTATATAATTGTTTTATTTAGCCTATTTATTTATAGTTTCTTTGTAAAATATAATATTGTTAAATTATTGTGTATAATTCATTGAAGTATTGTTGATTGCCATATTGCTGATATGGCTTAAAATAGTAAATAATAATAAATAACTAACATTCAAATGCAAAAAAGGAAAATACAAAAATAAAAATTCAAAATATTGAAACTATAATAGTATGTAAATGATACTGAAAATAACACTGGTCTAAATTCATTTATTACAGACTCACATTAAATGATGGTGTTTGATAATGACTTCTTTTGCTAAAGCATCACAATTACTATTCTTAGAATTACCTTTATGCATTTAGTAGCAATGTTTATCTTGAACAACTGACTGTGCATTAAATATACAATTTATATTCATCAATATGCATCATTTCTGTCTCCTAAGAATTGAACACATGACATTGGTGTTGCTAGTTCAATGCATCCCACAAATGCACATTAAAGGAGCGACCCGAGTCATGTCTATAGATACCAGAATATCACAGAGAACTTACTGGGGATATTTTTTTATTAGGCCAGTAAAAAACCTTAAAACTGTGCATCGTCCCGCTAGTGACTCTTGTTTGCAAAACCTAGTTTGGTGATACCGTTTCTTTTGGTTTTACAGAATGAAGCCACCTGTTCCCAGAGCCAAATCTGTAAGTGCTAGTTTGACACATTCATGCATTCATTACAGTCTTCTTCTCTCTTGATTCGTTTGTTGGTTTCCGCAGAGTTCGGTCCTGATCGGTGACACTGTGAACAAAGGTTAGGGAGTTTTTCCCGCTCTAGATGTGTTTGTAATTGTGTTTAACTCACGCGTGATGATACAGAGCCACATGTACAGCTTTATTTGACGTCTTCTGTGATCGTTTAGTTCTGCCGCCGGAAGTAAAACGCGCCACGTTTTCTGGCCAGCTGCCACCCGCACTAAACAGCAAACCGGTTCCTCCCATCATCCTCCCCAAAGAACCCAAACCCAGGTGAGTCTTTGAAGCCTTTACCTCTTTACATGTTCAGAAACGTCCTGGACATATTTCACCCTAAAACCAAAGGAGAAAAGTAAGAAATCTGAAGCCCATTTTCATGAAAATGTCTTCAACCTCACGCTATTGTAATTCTCAGTACATTTACATTTAGTCATTTAGCAGACGCTTTTATCCAAAGCGACTTACAAATGAAGACAATAGAAGAAATCAAAATCAACAAGAGAGCAATGATATACAATCTCAGTAGTCCACTGTAAAGCAAAAATATTATTTTCATTAATCTAAGGTGAAAAAAAATAATATTTAAATAGTAAAGTAAAATTGTTAGTATGGCTCAAGGATGTATTTGTTACATGGCTTTTTATTTAAGTTGAATTTATAAAAAAAAAAATCTGACATTTTTATTAGTTCTCTTAATATCTATGTAATTTTTATTTTAAAGGTTTAGTTTTAGTTTATTTAGTTTTAGTTGTTTCAGTACTCAAACTAAACTAAAAGTTAATTTTTTCAATTATTATTTTTATTTATTTATTTATAAGTGATGAGAATGTTTTTGTGGTTTTAGTTAATGATATTAACCCTGGATTTTTTTATTACTGTCTTACAGTTTTGTTGTTGTTGTTGTTGTTTTTTGCATTAATATAAGTTTAATATAGACTAATTAAGTGTTAGTTTATTTAGCTTTAGTTATTTTGGTACTTTAGTACTTAAACTTAAACTAATAAGAAATGCTGAAATAAGTTTCTTTCTTTATTTTTTAAGGTTTTTTTCAATTCATATTTATTTTATTTCAACTAATAAGAATGTTTTTTGCTGTTTTAGTTTTAGTTCATGATAATAACCCTGGATTTATAAACAGCATGTTTCTCAAACTCACATACAGTAAATGTGTTGTGTTTCTAGTCCTCCTCCTCCTTCTCTGGACAGCACAGGTGAGCACTTTTATTATTTTCATTTATTTGTCATTCTCTCTAAAATCTTCATCTTTTGATGTAACTGTAACTGTTATCGTATGTCGCATGAAAACAATGATCAGAATCAGTCATACTTTCCATATAATTAATTCATGTTCTTTCCATTTTTAAGGTTTTTTTCAATTCATATTTATTTTATTTCAACTAATAAGAATGTTTTTTGCTGTTTTAGTTTTAGTTCATGATAATAACCCTGGATTTTTCATTACTGTCTCATTACAGTTCAGGTTTTTTAAAATAAATAAATAAAGTTATTTATTATTTTCATTAACGTAATCAGCATTTGGTGTCAGTGTGGGCTTAACTGTCATGAAAATAAAGTCACATTGCTTTCTTTATGCAAAACAGTTTTTTCCATTAGTTTTTTTGTGGTGAAATATAAGACACACAAATATTTAAAGCCTATTTTAGGTACAGTAAGATTATTTGCATCATGATATTTTCATGCAAATGTCTCCAATCTCGCCCGGTTCTTAGTAGTCCACTGTAAAGCAAAAATTTTATTTTCATTAATCTAATTTAAAAACATTTTTCATTTAAATTGTAAAGTAAAGATGTCAGTAAAGCTCATGGTTGTATTTGTTACATGGTTTTTTATTTATGCTGAGTTTATTGAAAAAAGTATTGGGTGATTTTTCCAGTGTTATTTTAGTATCAATGATATACTATTTTTGTAAATATTTGGATTTAGATTTTATTTTTCTGTTGTCATTTTAATAGAATCAGTCATACTTTCCATATAATTAATTCATGTTCTTTCCATACAGCACTTTCTTTTGGAGCAAAGCCAGTCGCTCAGGTAAACACTACAGATTTATGTGATTGGTGACAAACTGCAAAAGATGTCGCTGTATTCAGTCACTGATTGGCTGACGGTTTTGATCACAATCAGGGGGCGGGGCTACAGGACAAAGAGTGGTTTGCTGGAGTTTGTGAACGTAAGACTGCAGAGGAAACCGTGCTCAGGATTAACAAGGTGTGTCTGCGTTTGTGTGTGATTGACATTTTATTTAAATGCTGCATGTTTATCATCTAAATGAGAATGTTTAGTTGAGTCATATTGTTCTGAAATATAAAAGATAAGATAAAATAAATATTGAAATTTTATTTAAATGCTTCATGTTTATCATCTAAATGGCAATGTTGTGTTGAGTCATTGTTCTGAAATTAAGCAGTAAAATAAAAATAAAAATAAATAAAAAGATGATCAAATAAAATATAAAATAAAATGAAATATAAAATAATTATTTAAATTTTATTTAAATGCTTCATGTTTATCATCTAAATGGCAATGTTGTGTTGAGTCATTGTTCTGAAATTAAGCAGTAAAATAAAATAAAAAGAAATAAAAAGATGATCAAATAAAATATAAAATAAAATGAAATATAAAATAATTATTTTAATTTTATTTAAATGCTGCATGTTTATCATCTAAATGGGAATGTTCCTTGAGTTATATTGTTCTGAAATTAAGTTTTAAAACAAAATAAAATGTATAAAAAAATTATAATAAAAGATGATAAAATAAATTATAAAATGACAAAATTGTGCTCAGGATTAACAAGCTGTGTCTGTGTTTGTGTGATTTTTATTTGATTTTATTTAAATTCTGCATGTTTTTCCTTTATATGAGAACGTTCAGTCGAGTCATTGATCTGAAATTAAACAATCAAATAAAATAGAAAATACAAAAATACAAAATAAAAAAAGATTATAAAATGAAATATAAAATAAATATATTAAATTTTATTAAAATGCTGCATGTTTATCATCTAAATGGAAATGTTCAGTTGAGTTTTATTGTTCTGAAATCAAGGAATAAATTAAAATATAAAATAAAATGAAATCTAAGATAAAATGACAAAATAAAACCAGGATAAAATCAGGATTAAAAAGATGTGCCTCTGTTTATGTGCGATTTGTATTTTTTAAAAATTAATTTTATTTAAATTCAGCATATTATTCTTAAATATGGGAGTGTTCATTTGAGTTATATTGTTCTGAAATTAATCAATAAAAATAATATATAAAAATAAAAAGATGAAAATAAAATACAAAATACAATGTATTATGAAATATATATTTTTTTACATTTTATTTAAATGTGGCATGTTTATCATCTAAATTGGAATGTTTAGTTGAGTCATTGTTCTGAAATTAAGCACATAATAATAATAAAAAAGTAATATAATAATAATAATAATAGTAATAATATAAAGTAAAATGAAATATAAAATAATTTAAAAATGTATTTAAATCCTGCATGTTTATTCTCAATATGTGATTGTTCAATTGAGTCATATTGTTTTGAAATTAAGCAACACAATTAAACAAAATAATGTTAAACATAAAATAAAAGTACATCAAATAATATATATTTGCTTAATATCTGGAGCTGTTTTTCACTAGTTTTAAACAAAAAGTATATTTGGTGTGTGTGTGTGTGTTTTGCAGGACGGCACGTTTCTGGTCAGATACAGCAGTTCTCAGAATGACCGTCAGCCCTTCACACTGGTCGTGCTTTACCGGCAGACCGTTTACAACATCCCGGTGCGCTTCCTGGAGGATTCGCAACAGTACGCGCTCGGAAAAGAGGGCAAGAAGACGGAAGAGGTAGAGGAGGAGAGGAAGATGCTCTGTGTTATATGTGACGTCCGCACATCTGTCTGTCTGCTTTCACTTCACATTCACATGTAGTTTGATAGCAGTCACGCAGCTGTGCATGATTTTACATTTATGCATTTTGCAGAGGCTTTTATCCAAAGCGACTTACAATGCATTAATTTTTGTCAATTCATGCATTCCCTGGGATTCAAACCCATGGCCTTGGTGTTGCTAGCGACATGCCCTGATGTTTAAGCTGAGCTTAAAGCACTTTAAGAAATACTCCAGATATATTTTTTTTAAAGTATCATTTAATTAAATGACCTTGACCCAACACCTTAGCAACCACCCAGAGTACCCTAGCAACCGCATAGCAACACCCTAGCAACCACCCCGGGTACCCTAGCAACCGCATAGCAACACCCTAGCAACCACCCCGGGTACCCTAGCAACCGCATAGCAACACCCTAGCAACCACCCCGTGTACCCTAGCAACCGCATAGCAACACCCTAGCAACCATCCCGGGTAGCCTAGCAACCGCATAGCAACAACAAAAAAAGCAAACCACTTTGCGTTGATTTTCTTTCAAGTAATGAAAACGTTTTTAAATGACTATAATTTTAGTTTCAGTTTTATATATATTTGATCTATATTTTGCTTTGACATAAAAACTTTTATCATAATCATTTTTAACATTTCATTGTGTGTGTGTATATATATATATATATACAGTATATATATGTGTGTGTGTATAATGTTATTTCATATATATATTTTGTGTGTGTATATATATACTGTATATATATATATAATTTTGTATATTTGATGTCAAATTGTGTATATACTGTGTGTGAATATATATTTTATTCATATATATCTATATATATGTTTTTTCATATATATATATATATATACACAGACAAAATGATTCAAAATGTCAGAAATAAAAATATATAAATAAATAAATGTGTATATGTGTGTGTATGTATATATTATCAAACGATTTTCAAAAGTTATTGAACATTTTTTTTATGTCAAAGCAAAACTGCAGAATGACAGTAAATATTGCGCATTATGATAGTTCTGATGATGATGTGTGTGTTTTGCAGCTCTTCAGCAGCTTGCAGGAGATGATCTCTCATCACATGAAGAACCCCATCCTCCTGATCGACCGTAAGAGTCAAGCTAAACACAGCACTCAGCTCTCACGCCCCGCTCGGCCCTAACGCTGCACCCTCCTCCGCCTGATACTGACCCTGATATCACAAACACGCACTCATACACTGCCTAAACTATTTATTACACTGTGTTTGTAATGCAGTCAGATATTCATAGTGTGTCTTGTGTTCAGTACAGTTTTTAAATCTATGTAGTGATCATTGAACTAACTTGAGTTAAATTCTCACATATATAATGTTTACAGGACAACATGTTGTCTCGGTGTAAAATAGTTAATAAATAAATAAAAATCAACATGTGACCTTTCTGACATTTTTTTTCCCCACACAAACTTTGCAGTCAAATTAAAACAAAATTACAGAAGCTTAAATATTATTTCATGTGAGCTTTGTGAAGATTCTTTGAAACTATAAGCTAATTGTATGTTAAGTGGTGAAGCGGTATACAGTCGCGGTGCTATTTGATAAACTATGTATCAACATCGTGGTACTTTGAAATGATTTGCATATTAATGCAGCATGATGTTTACTCGACAGATCCATAAAATGCCGATTTATACTTCAAACATTACCATGCTACTTTTCTCTTTATGTGTCAGTGCTATTAGCGTTACCTGAAACTATTCAAAACATTTCTTCCATGAAATTGATGTTAACTAAAATATATAACTTTAAGTTATAGTTTCTGCAAATATTTCAGTTTGTTGTCAAAGGAATATTTTATAGCTTTAGTTTAAGTAGTTACATTTCTGAAACATACTAATTTACTAAAATTACTAAAAATAACCAAACTAACATGGAAATAAAACTAAATAGACATTTAATAAAATAAACAAAAATGTAAAAAAAAGTGTTAAATAAAAAAATATATAGAAACAATTTCAGTTATACTTTCAGTAAAATTATCTTTAGTTTAAGTTGAAGTACTTAAATTACTAAAACTAAAAATAACTAAACTAAACTAAAACTTAAATAAAAAATAAACAAATTAAAAAAAGAAAAACTTAAAAAAAAATTGTTCATTCAAATAAATGTTACCTAAAATATAAAAATTCAGTAAAAAATCTTTGTCTTTCAGTCTTAGAGTAAATATTTCAGTTAGTTGTCAAAGGAATATTTTATAGTTTTAAGTACTTAAATTACTTAAATTTTATTAAAATTAGTAATAAAAAAATAATAACCTAAAACTGAAACTAAATAGACCATTAAAAAAAATGTAAAAACATTTGTTAATTTAAATAAATGTTAACTAAATAATATATACAAAACTTTCAGTAAATATTTCAGTTGTGTCATGTGTTAGTTAAAGTTGAAGTACTTAAAATAAAAATATAAAATAAAATAAAATAAAATAAAAACTAAGCAGACATATTTTTAAAAAGAAAAAAAAATCATAAAAGGTAAATTAAAATGACGGAAAATATAAAAATAAATTCAAAATAATAACAAATGCTATAATATTATATGAATGATCCTAAAACAGCAGTGGTTTAATGCCATGTGTATAGTTAGTCAGTTGTGTCATGTGTTATAGTTTATTTAAAGTTGAAGTAATAATAACAAATACTATATGGGTGATCCTAAAACAGCAGTGACCGTGTGTGTGGTGGTTGTTGCTGCTGCTCTGAGTGAGTGTGCAGAAATAGACCCCCAGTATTTCTGGCTGGAGGGGGGGCTTCCTGCTGTCACATGTTCGTCTCGAGCGGAAGGCTACAGCTGACCCCCTCACACTCCCTTAACCGCAAACTCACGCACTTGCCTGCTTCATACCTCACTCTGCTCCTGTGAGAGCGTGTTTACAGCATCTGCGCCGCAGGACGGGAGTCTCGTATCAGTGCGCGCGGATCTACTTTCTCGCGCGGAGGAGTCCGGCAGCGCTCCGAGAAGTTGCCCGGAGTGAATCTGACCGGCCGAAGACGCAGAGATTCACGAGCTTTCCCTCAATATCCTCGTCTAACGGCTCAAGCAACTCAGAGGAACAGAACACGAACACAACTCTTCATCTGCGCCCCCCTCCTCCTCATCTTCCTCCTCTCCTCTCCGTGAGAATGGCGCAGATTTTACCGATCCGCTTCCAGGAGCATCTGCAGGTAAAACCGCACGGACTCACGCAACATTCGTGGCTCTGCGCTCGACGCAGTTAAACGGGAAAGACGCAGCTGTGTAACGGCGGCCTCGCCCGCGCGCAAGTTACATAGTTGATACATATGTGACATGAAAGAATATAGAGTTGCGTTACATGTTACATAGTCGCCTGGCATTGAAAAGAATGACGGTAAAGGGATTGATACATAGTAGCATGGTTCCGTGACGTGTCAGAAATTGTTACATAGTTGCGTGACACTGTATCATGGAATGTTTCTTTTTATTTTTTTTAAATGTTACACAGTTGCACTTGCCCAGCGTTTAAAATAATGCTTGTTACATGAACATTTTTATTTAATATTAATATTTTAGGTTACAGCTGAATCTGTACATGTCCACTTCAATAGCCCCGCAGTGTTTTTAAGTATTATTACATACAGTATGTAATACTAAGTATTTTTACTCATAGTACTATGTTAAGTATTGCTACATATAATACTATTCCATGTACAGTAAGATGAGCTCATAAAACTGCTTGTATGATCATTATATACAAATTAGAACTCGTTTTAGTTGAAGTACACTGCTTGTTGACATTTTATCCCATCTACCTTGACACATTGTGACATAGTTTTATGATAAATTGCACAGTATAGTTGCATGGTATGCAAAAAATACTTTACTGTAATGAAACGAGCATCTTTGCTGAAGCGAGTTTTAGAGATGATGAAACGGTTAATAATATTTGGATGACTCTTCATAATGCAATGTGAAATCCTGTATTATAGCCTCTATTTATGAAAACAAGGCCTCGAATGATACATTTGTGTGTTGAAGTGCGTTGAAGCTCTTTTGTAAGTTGGTGATGTGTTTTTTTGTTTTGTCCTTTAAGGCTGACGTCTCTTTTCTCTCTGTACTGCATTAGTCAGATGAGCTTGTGTCTGTTATTGTGGGCTGGAAATGCACTGTCAGTAACTCCAGACATGCGGTATTCCTTCCTCACAGATAAAACATTCAGCACAGTGCTGTCATGTGTGGCTTCAGATAGCACCGTCTTAAAGCAATAGTTCACCCAAAAATGAATATTAGCTGAAAATCTCCTCACCCTCAGGTTATTCAAGATTAGGATGAGTTTGTTTCTTCATCAGATTTGGAGAAATGTAGCATTGCATCAGTGTCTCAGCAATGGATGCTCTGCAGTGAATGGGTGCCGTCAGAATGAGAGTCCAAACAGCTGATAAAAACATCACAATAATCCACACCACTCCAGTCCATCAGTTAATGTCTTGAGAAGCCAAAAGCTGCGTTTGTAAGAAACAAATCCATCTTTAAGATGATTTAACTTCAAAGCATTGCTTAAATACGAGTCCATAATCTATAATAACGCTTCCTCCAGTGAAAAAGTGGTCTGGTCTGAATCAGGAGAGAAATCTGCACAGATCAAGCACTGTTTAAACAGCTCTAAACAAATCTGTGGGTTGATTTTGATGCGAGAGAAAACATGAGATGGACCTTTTCCACTGGAGGAAGCGTTATTATGGATTATAGACTCGTATTTTAGCCGTATGATGGAATTGTTTTTTACAAACACGCAGCTTTTGTCTTCTCCAGCATTAATTGATGGTCTGGAGTGGTGTGGATTATTGTGTTTTTTGAGTTATTATTATTTCATCTGAGCTTTAACAGTTGAGATTTAACTGGAGTCCTATGTTTTGGGTTGATCACTGCCTCAACAATGTTTTTTTTTTTTCAGCTTTGCCACATATACATATTTTAGAAATGAACCATTCAATCAACAAAATTAAACACAATAATCCACAAGTAATCCACACCACTCCAGTCCATCAGTTAATGTCTTGAGAAGCCAAAAGCTGCGTTTGTAAGAAACAAATCCATCTTTAAGATGATTTAACTTCAAAGCATTGCTTAAATACGAGTCCATAATCTATAATAACGCTTCCTCCAGTGAAAAAGTGGTCTGGTCTGAATCAGGAGAGAAATCTGCACAGATCAAGCACTGTTTAAACAGCTCTAAACAAATCTGTGGGTTGATTTTGATGCGAGAGAAAACATGAGATGGACCTTTTCCACTGGAGGAAGCGTTATTATGGATTATAGACTCGTATTTTAGCCGTATGATGGAATTGTTTTTTACAAACACGCAGCTTTTGTCTTCTCCAGATGTTAACTGATGGACTGGAGTGGTGTGGATTACTTGTGGATTATTGTGATGTTTTTATCAGCTGTTTGGACTCTCATTCTGACGGCACCCATTCACTGCAGAGGAGCCATTGCTGAGACACTACATTTCTCCAAATCTGATGAAGAAACAAAGTGAGGGTGAGCACTTTTTCAGCATATTTTCATTTTTGGATGAACCATTCCTCGTGTTTTCTGCTTGAGTGAGATGAGATGACTCAGCTTTCCAGTAAACCAGTCGCAAAGACTTGCTTCACTCATTTCTTCTGGATTGAAGAGTGTGTTCTGTGGATCCATTGGAAACAATGGGACAGTGTTATTTTGGAGATGAGGGCCTCAGTGCCAAACGCTAATGAAGCTTCATTCTACACGCCGTTGAAAATATTCTCCATGACAGAGACGTGCGAGCGTTTCTCAGACTGTCCCAGCCTCACCTTTCCTCAGGCCGTGTTTTCTGGAATTCTCTCTGCAGCTGATTGAAACCAGATGCTGCCGTCTCATTTAGATGTACGGCTGCTTCACTGGGATTTGAGATGATATTTTGTTGTAAAATGGGGAATTTCAGAGCGTGTCTCTTGAGATACTGTCCCTCCATGTTCTCTCTCTCTCTCTCGTGTTATTCTGGTGTCGGACGCTCAGCCGGTGCAGTTCGGTCAAAGAATGCCAAGAATCTGCAGCCGGCAGGACTTTGGGCCTCTAGCAGCTCGGCTTTATGTCTTGAGCGTGTGTTTGAGTTCATTCAGAGCTGGATTATGTTGATACAGTTTGATCCTGAATGGAAATGTGTGTGTGCTTTTATAAATAGACACACAGTTCATTCTGCTCATGTCTTCTAAATATATTGAACTGGAAAAGGAACAAACAGACAGATATAAATATATCCAGCTTCACACGTCTTTCAAATCACTTCTTATAGATCTTAAAAGTGTATGATTATCCATAACACCAGATTTTACATAAATACTCCTTATTATTCAAATGACTATTTTTTTTTATTTTTTAATTTAAATGACTATATAAATTTTTTTGTAATTATTTGAATTAACTTTTTTATTTTTATTATTTAAATGACTTTTTATTTATTTTTTTATCATATTATTTAAATTTAATTTTTTTATTATTTAAATTACTATTTTTTTATTTAAATGACTATTATATTTTTTGTAATTATTTGAATGAACTTTTTATTTTTATTATTTAAGTGACTTTTTATTTATTTTTTATCGTATTATTTAAATGACTTTTTATTTTTTTTATTATTTAAATGACTATTTTCTATTTAATTTTTATTTCTATAATTTAAATGACAATTTTTCATTTTTATTATTTATTTTTTACTATTTAAATGTCTATTTTTCATTTTTTATTATTTAATAACTGATGGACTGGAGTGGTGTGGATTACTTGTGGATTATTGTGATGTTTTTATCAGCTGTTTGGACTCTCATTCTGACGGCACCCATTCACTGCAGAGGAGCCATTGCTGAGACACTACATTTCTCCAAATCTGATGAAGAAACAAAGTGAGGGTGAGCACTTTTTCAGCATATTTTCATTTTTGGATGAACCATTCCTCGTGTTTTCTGCTTGAGTGAGATGAGATGACTCAGCTTTCCAGTAAACCAGTCGCAAAGACTTGCTTCACTCATTTCTTCTGGATTGAAGAGTGTGTTCTGTGGATCCATTGGAAACAATGGGACAGTGTTATTTTGGAGATGAGGGCCTCAGTGCCAAACGCTAATGAAGCTTCATTCTACACGCCGTTGAAAATATTCTCCATGACAGAGACGTGCGAGCGTTTCTCAGACTGTCCCAGCCTCACCTTTCCTCAGGCCGTGTTTTCTGGAATTCACTCTGCAGCTGATTGAAACCAGATGCTGCCGTCTCATTTAGATGTACGGCTGCTTCACTGGGATTTGAGATGATATTTTGTTGTAAAATGGGGAATTTCAGAGCGTGTCTCTTGAGATACTGTCCCTCCATGTTCTCTCTCTCTCTCTCGTGTTATTCTGGTGTCGGACGCTCAGCCGGTGCAGTTCGTTTTTATTTTTATTATTTAAGTGACTTTTTATTTATTTTTTATCGTATTATTTAAATGACTTTTTATTTTTTTTATTATTTAAATGACTATTTTCTATTTAATTTTTATTTCTATAATTTAAATGACTATTTTTCATTTTTATTATTTATTTTTTACTATTTAAATGTCTATTTTTCATTTTTTATTATTTAAATGGCTAATTGCTTGTTCTGCCCATGTCTCTGTCTCTGTCCTCTGATTGGCTGCTGATGTAAAGCTGTAACCCAATAGAGGTTGGGCTAATGAAGTTACAAGCAAGAAGAGGAAAGGTGTTTATCAACAGCATAAACTGACACAGAGGACTAGTTTTATGACACACACACACACTCAAAATATAATATATAACTATCTTTATTTGAACTCATTGCTCGCATGATTGCGTTTTGAGCAGAATATGAATGAAATAGTCTTTCCTGTCTTTAATATCAGTTGGTTTTTGGTTAAACAATATTGGTTTTGTAACATTATCTGCTAATATTTAACCTGTCTAGCGATGATCCTCTCAGACACACACACTAGAGTTACTATAGTTAACTGAATCTAAAACAAAAAACAAAAAACAAACATTTTTTTAAAATCTGAAATGAACATGAACTAAAATAAAATCTAAAAAACTTAAATTTATTTAATTTCAGCTTGTTGCCAAAGAAAAAAAAAAAAGTTTAACTTGAGCTACTAAAACAACTTAAACTAAAACTGAAATAAAAATGAATAAAAACTGTATATACATAAAAAACTATATAAATTACAAAAAGCAAAGCAACATGTTTAAGTTTTTCATCTAATATTTATATTTTATTTCAAAATTTTTTTAATTAAAACAACTTATTTTTTAATATTTTTGAAGACGGATAGTTGATCAAATGTAATTAAAAAAAAATATATATATATTTTGAAATGGTAATGCCAGTATAATTAATAATGCATGTAATAATGCGTTGATCTCTCCGTCTTTTGCACGAGTAACAGCAAAGGCATGGTTTTGCTTTCCAGGGAAAGCATATGATTATCAAACGTTCACCTTGAATTGTTTTTTGGATAACAGCGATTGCCAAATGCATGAATGTTGCAGTAAGAGATCAGTAAGCGGAAGAGAGTCTCCTGACTGCGTCTGCTTCATCTCATTCTGCTTTGAGACGGAGCATTATCATAGACGACGAGCCCGTCAGCATCAGCCCATGGGAAATGAGTTTACCTCCTCCTCATTAGGATCTGTGTGTGTGTGACTGGACATCTGGAGCTTTCTGCCCCACTACATCCGGAGTGTCCTGTGGGACTTTAGTGAGGACGTGTCATAAATGCAGTGCTTTTCATATAGATCTAATGCTGCTGTGTATGTACAATAACAGGCATCTAACCCTTCACTTAAACTGGTCTTATTTAAAGCCACACCTGATTTGGCTGATTTATGAATCTTTTAAAAAGTCGCTGTTCGACAGGGTGTTGATGTTGATGAGAAGAATTTTCACTAATAATGTAATTTTGGACCTTACAAGTTTAGCAAAGCAAGCACACTGAGTCCTTTATTATTCTTAAAACTTCTCTTATTTATATATTTATTTATATTTATGTATTTATTATTTTTATATTTATTTATCTTAATTTTACATTAAAGTTTTGCCAAGTTTTTTTAAATTTTATTAATAAAAAATTAAAAAAAATAATGTTTTGATCTTTTTTATTTTATTTTATAAATTTTTTAGCAAGTGGTTAATTTTGAATGCTTTATTTTAAATTATTTATTCATTTTAATTTTACATTTTTATGATTGTGATTGTGTGACCTCATTTCCAGCAAAACACATTTTAAAGCATGAATCTATTGTTAAAAGACAATCTCAGGATTAATAAAACTCTTAAAATAATTAAATATTAGATGAAAAACTTATTTCAGTTGCCAAGGCTAGTTTTTTAGGTTTAAGTACTTCAACTAAAATATAAATTAAAGCTAAATAGAAAACATATATTAAAAAAACTAATAAATCCTGAGATTAAAATATAAATTAAAGCTAAATAGAATTCTGAGATTTGGTCCTTTATTTAAAATTTATGATTTAATTATTTTTAGCAAGTGTTTTATTTTGATTGTATTTTTTTAAATTTTATGTTCTTATTTACATTTTTGAAAGTTTTTTTTGTTGAATGTTTTTACTTTAAAATGATTAATTTTGACTGTATTATTTAATTTATTTTTAGCAAGTGTCTTATTTTGATTGTTTTTTCTTAAATATTTTAATATGACAGTTTTATGATTTAAATTTTTTGAAAGGGTCTTTGAGTGCTTTTACTTTAAAATGATTAATTTTCACATTTTTATGATTACATTTTTAGGAAGTGTTTTATTTTGATTGTATTTTCCAAATTATTTTAATTTGATGTTTTTATGATTTACGTTTTTTGGAGAGTATTTTTGAATGTTTTTATTTTAAAATGATTAATTTTGACTTTTTATATGATTTAATTTTTAGCAAGTGTTTTATTTTGATATTTTCTTTAAATACTTTAAATATATTTATATTTTTAAGCTGACGGTAGTGCAGTAGTATGTTTTGGTCTGAATGTAAATGACGTGTGTTGGTTGTTCAAAAATGTGATCTAATTTGCAGTGAAAAACATAATTTTTTATTTTAAAGCATGCATTTCTTGTTCAATCTCAGGATCTTATCCAGACAGCGAGATCCGAGCCGTATCTAGAGACCAAGCATCACAGATCTGTCTGTCTGTCTGTGTGTGTGTGTGTGTGTGTGTGTGTGTGTGTGTGTGAGCGTG
>NW_015658739.1:199178-202898 GCF_001515625.1 Sinocyclocheilus rhinocerous | reverse complement strand
CTGTGTGTCTGTGTGTTGTGTGTGTTGTGTGTGTGTGTGTGTGTGTTGGCCGTAGGCTACTATACAGTATCTCCAGGTCCTTTCGTAAGCAGTATGTTCCCGTCAGATGCCATGTTTCTCAGCAGTGAATCATTCAGAGCCCCGAGAGAAACTCCTGAGCCCTGAAGAGTGTGAGGTTTCAGCCGTCTGCATGACCCAAACACCCATGAAACAGCATCAGGACATGTTTCATGTTTAATATACGGCTGTGCTGAGAGTTTACTTTGAGGAAAATATCAAAGATAATGTCAAAATATCTTGAACTTCAACGTTGGTTAGAACAGAAACTCTTGATTAACACCAGAGTTGTTTTATCGCTTGATGCTTTATTGCAGGAATGACCAAATTTGATTTTTTTTTGTTTGTCAGCTGAACCCCTTTGACCTAAAATATTTACTTGAAGTACCCCTGAGTTTTCGAGTTAATATTTCAGTTACAATGACACATTCACATTTTCATGGTTGTCTGATGTCGAAGGTCACATGACATGCAGGTAAACAAATAAAATAAATAGTTTTATTTTGAAAATTTTATTTACATATTTGATATAATTTTTGATTATGATATATTCTGATTATATTTTTTTTATTTAGTTTTATAATTATTCATTTTAATTTTAAATTTTATTATTTTGATTATTAAATTTTTCAGTTGATTAATTTTACGTTTTGATTTAATTATTTGTTTTATTTAGATTTTAAATGTTATGAATATTCATTAATTATAGATTTTTATGATTTAATTGTGTAGTTTTTATTTTTCTTTATTCATTTGAATTTTACATTTTATGATTTAATACATTTTTTGTTTAATTTTAATTATTTTTTAATGTTAATTTTATTTTACATTTTATGATTTAATTGTTTTATTTTTATTTGTAATTTGTTTAAAATATTCATTAAAATTACATTTCTATGATTTAATTGTTTATTTTATATTTTAAATTTTAATGTTTTATTAATTTTGCATTTCTGTTTAAATTTAATTTTTTTTTAATTCATCAAAATGAAATGCTTACTAAAAATTAAATAATACAATATAAATTAAAAATAAATTTATTTAATTACATTTCTATGATTTAATTGTTTATTTTATATTTTAAATTTTAATGTTTTATTAATTTTGCATTTCTATGTTTAAATTTAAAAAAATTTTAATTCATCAAAATGAAATGCTTACTAAAAATTAAATAATATAATATAAATTAAAAATAAATTTATTTAGCATTTTATGATTTATTGAATTTTTTTAGTATTTTGAGCATTTGTATTAATTATTTTATTATTAGATCAATTTTACATTATGATAAAAAATTTTAAGTGTTTTAATTTGGTTTATTTTTATATTAAAATTATTCACTTTAATGTTACAATTTTAATGATTTATTTGTTTTAGGAATTTTTACAGCATTTGTATTAATTATTTTATTATTAGATCAATTTTACATTATGATAAAATTTTTTAAGTGTTTTAATTTGGTTTATTTTTATATTAAAATTATTCACTTTAATGTTACAATTTTAATGATTTGTTTTTTTTAGGAATTTTTAAATTTTGAGTGTTTTTATTTTACATTTACTTTCATTTGACATTTTATGATTTTTGTATATATCAACTAATAATTATATAAAAATCATAAAAATGTTTGCCTTTATTGAATCAGCTAGTTCGGACCGGTGGAGTTCTGTAGTGTTTTTCTGACTGCTGTCGCCCTCTAGCTGCAGACGCTGGGAGTGAGTCCAGCCAGCATCAGCTTCAGCTGCTTGACCATGGAGTCGGACCGCTTCATCTGCATCCGAGAGAAGGTGGGCGAGCAGAATCAGGTGCTGATCGTGGACCTGAGCGACCCGAGCGAGCCGATCCGCCGGCCGATCACGGCAGACAGCGCCATCATGAACCCGGCCAGCAAAGTCATCGCTCTGAAAGGTGCTGATCCACTCACGGCTGATGCTTGTGTCTCAGTCTGACAGGCTTCATTATGTTGTTGTTCTCTGGTATGCTTCTCAGAAATGTTAACACTCGCTCTAACCCCTAACCCGCTCTCGCTCTGCTCTTGTTGAAGATGGTGAGTTTCTCCGTCGTTCTGGAATAATGGCTGTCAACCGTTGTGTTCTGATCATTGCTGGAACATACATATATACCGTCTCATATGTATGTAAACGTCTGTGTCCCGTTGACTGAAGGCCGATTGAATGTTGTTTCTGACGTATGCATGAGCATTGTGTGTATGTGTTCCTCCTTAACCACATTTTGGCGCCAAAGTTGCACTCCTTTTGCAGACGTCCAGGGATGTTCTCATTTGTAAAAAAAAAAACTATATAAAAATAAATTAAGTAGTTTTTTTAATTGTAAAAATGCATAAAGTTTTCTGTTAGGGTTAGGATTTGGTAATAGACTTTATTTTATTTAGATTTTTTTATTATTTTAATTTTCATGAATTAATAATGATTTAATCATTCATTTATCAAATTCAGTTTAATTAATTTTTTTGTATATTTATTTTAATGATTTATTTTATTTGTTACATTTTTGTAATTTAATTCATTTTCGGTAAGTGTTTTTTAATTATTGATTTATTTAAATTTTTAATTTTTAATATTACATTTTTGTAAGTGTTTTATTTTGATTATGTTTTGATTACTTACTAATTTTAATTTTACATTTTTAATATTACATTTTTGTGTTTTATTTTTATTATGTTTTGATTACTTATTAAAAATGTAAAATTAAAATTAATATTAATTTTTTTTGTAAATGCTTTTAGATTTTTTTTATTTTCAAATTAATCAAAATAACACCCTTACTAAAAATCTAAAAATGAATTAAATCATAAAAAATAAAAAATAAATAAAAAAAAGTAATTTATATTTGGTTTTATTTTTAGTATTTTTATGTTAAATTATGTAATCATTTTAATTTTACATTGTTTAGATTTTTTTGTAAGTGTATTATTCATTTAAATGTTTACATTTGTATCATTAATTTTTAGAAAGTTTTATTTTGAGTGTTTTTGTTTTATTATTTATTATACTATCTTTTATTTTAATTTAATAAAATGATACAATTTTATAATTTAATCAATTTCAGTAAACATATGACCCCATATTTCACAGTAAAAATGACATTATTGTAACTTGCTAAAGACATCTGAACTGAATCATGATGAGTTTCAGGAATTAAAGGCATAATATGTAATTTTCGCCACTAGAGGGCACGTATTCAAAATAAACAAATAGACAAAGGCTTAGCTGTGACTGAGTGTGGAATCATGGGAGTTGTAGCCTTCATCCACACAGCTGATGCAATCCGACGGGACTTGGGCAGAAATCATGTTCATGGATGAGCTAATGATTTATTAACGTAGTAGAATGAAGCAGGGTGAGGCTGAAAGCCGTCGAAGCGAAACGAGGCGCTGAACGAGCGCGACACACGGCTGGAAAGCAGCGGAGCTTTTATTATGCCACAGTCGACCGCTTCCGCTGCTTCCGGTCGTGCGTATGTGGGGTAAAGCAGCGCTGTTTTATCATACTAGATACATTTGAAAGTTCTGTTATAATGCTACTCTGTGCGGTCGTCACCGGTCTATTAAAACACACAACATATTAAAGCGTCTTTGGTGTTTCCATGTTTTCTACAAAACAAAACCGGAAATCGAGGGGTTATGACATCATTGGCAGGCGA
>NW_015658739.1:183935-198416 GCF_001515625.1 Sinocyclocheilus rhinocerous | reverse complement strand
GTGTTCGAACGAGCCGTTTTAGGTAGGTGTGGCTAACTCTTAACTTTTATAAAGAATATCTCTTTGGATTTGAGACTTTAGTCTTTGCAACTATACAGATCTTCTTTATGCACCAAGAGCTTGTAACACTCCAAAGAGAAAGGAAAAAATGAAATCACATCATATGACCCCTTTAATTTAAAATTTTTACGATTTAATTTTTTAGCAAGCATTTTATTTTAAAATTATTTCTTTTAATTGTACATTTTTGTGATTTTTAGTTTTTAGTAAATGTTTTATTTTGATAATTTTTTTTTTTTAATTATTTAATTTTTTTAATTTTTATGATTTTATTCATTTTTAGCAAGTGTTGGATATTGATTTGTTTTTTGTTTAAAATTATTTAATCATTTTAGTCCTACATTTTTAAGATTTAAAAGATTTTTTTCTAAAATGGTTTAGCAATCGAAATAAAAATAAAATATAATTAATAATGAAAACCTTAGCTAAAAAATGTAAACCTAGACTAACTGAAATGAGCTGAAGGACAGAAATGATTAAAACTAAAATCGAAATGAAAATTAAGCAGAAATAAAAAATATAAAAAAATTAGAAAGAAAAAATAAAATAAAAACTAATCATAAAAATAAAAGCGAATTCAAAATATTAATAAATATTGTAATAATATATAATTAATACTAAAATAATGTTTTCAGTGCTGCACACAGTTATTGTCTCATCCGTGTTTGTGATAAATACAGGCAAAACATTAGACATTTAATATTAGGTCATGATTAATGATAATGATTAACTAATATACAGTATTAGATCATTTCTTATATTCAGTAATGAAACGTAGTGTTGGGTAATATTTCTTTTAAAGTCAACATGAAATCAATATTTACTTCTGTAATTCACATTTCTGAATGATTCATCAGTGCATGTTATTCTAAAGAAATGCTTGTCTTCATAATCTTTCATCAAAATGTAATAACTAGCTCTATCTCTGAAACGACCTTCATTTTCGGCCTTTTGATGCAGTTAATGGGAATGTTTTTAATTGTGTTTATTAGTAAATACATTAAATAAACAGCTAATCTGCACCATTTTGGGGGCATTTCAAGACAAAAAAAAAAACTAAAAGAAAGTAATCCAAAGTATTTGAGTAATCATGTTATGCCCAGCACTGCTGATATTCAGTGTTTAGTGTGTGAGGTCAGAGGTCAAAGGTGGTGTGTGTCCCGCAGCGGCGCGGACGCTGCAGATCTTTAACATGGAGATGAAGAGTAAAGTGAAGGCTCACACTATGACGGATGAAGTCCTGTTCTGGAGGTGGATCTCGGTTAACACCATCGCCCTGGTTACGGACACGGCCGTGTGTGTGTGTAGAGATTTACCGCTGATTACAGAACCGGCTTTCTGACAAGATGCGCATTAAATATCGCATGCGATTTAACGTGCAGCCCTAGTGTGGAGGTAATTCATCTTTCAGTTTTGCTGCACCAGCACTTTAAAGTATGGATAAATGATATATTAAGACGACTACACAGATTCAACCTTCATCACGTTTTCTTTGCTGATTGTCAGGCATTCTCTGAACTTTATGACATACTTACTGTATGGAAACCCCAAAAAAAGTAATTCTGACATTTTATCTCACAATTTTGACTTTTTCCCCCTCAGAATTCTGAGTTTACATCCTGCAATTAAATTATTTAATTTTTAGGAACTATTGTGTTTACATTTTTTTAATTAAAAAATATCAGTAATAAATCATTTAAATTTTTTATGTAATTAATTTTTAGTAAGTGTTTTATTTCTGTTTCTTATTATTTTGATAGTATCTTTTATTTAATTTTTTGGTAAGTGTTTTATTTTGATTGTTTTTTTTTAATTATTCTTCATTTTATGTTTTATGTATTTTGATTTTTATGGTTGAGTGAATTTTTAGTAACTAAGAATAATTAATAAAAGGGATAAAAAACAATTTATTAATAATTTAATCTTACATTTCTTTAAAAAATTCTAAAACTAGTAAAAATAATTTTTCAGTAATTGAAATAAAGCTAAAGTAAAATAGATAATGAATGAAAAACTTCAACTTAATAAACTAAATCAGCTGAATAAGCTGAAGTACTAAAATTATTAAAACTAAAATTGAAGTAAAAATCAATTAAAGGTATTTATAAATAAAAATAAAAGTAATTTAGAAAGAAATTCAAAAACCCAAAATTAAAAAAAAAATGAATATATAGTGAAATGTAATTTATTCATGTGACGTAAAGCTGAATTTTCAGCATCATTACTCCAGTCTTCAGTGTCACATGATCTTCAGAAATCATTCTAATATGCTGATTTGCTGCTCAAGAAACATTTCTGATTATTATCAATGTTGAAAACAGTTGTGCTGCACAATATTTGTGTGGAAACTGTGATACATTTTCTTTTTCAGGATTCACAGATGAATAGAAAGTTCAAAAGAACAGCTTTTATTTGAAATCTTTTGTAATATTATTAATGTCTTCACTGTCACTTTTGATCAATTTAATGCATACTCGCTGAATAGAAGTATGAATTGAATGTGTCCTTAGTTTGTGAATGTCAGTTTGTGTGTGTAAGTCTCTCTTCGTCTCTGGCTCCTGCAGCAGAATCGGGTCGTCGGTGCCATGCAGTTGTTCTCTGTGGACCGGAAGGTTTCTCAGCCCATCGAGGGTCACTCGGCTGCGTTTGGACATTATAAACTGGAGGGAAACCCAAACGCTTCCACGCTCTTCTGCTTCGGCGTCAGAGGGCAGGCTGGAGGAAAGGTGACGTCAGGCCATATCACATTCAGATAGCTTTTGAGCTGAGTGCTTTTCTGGAGTATAAAGCTGTTTCTGGTCTTCTCCAGCTGCACATCATCGAGGTCGGTCAGCCTCAGGCCGGTAATCAGCCGTTCACTAAGAAAGCAGTGGACGTGTTTTTCCCTCCTGAAGCGCAGACGGACTTTCCTGTGGCCATGCAGGTCAAACCTTTACCACACTACAGAGCGGAAGTAAAAACTCCATTCATTTTCTCCATAGAGAAATTGATTTTTGACAATAACTGATAAATCTTTAAAGACAGCCCTGTTTAGAGCTCTGAGGTTGTTAATCGATTGTATATGCTAATGTTGAACCCATATGTTCACATTAATTCAACTTATTTTTTAAAATAATCATGTTTTATAGCAGAATTTGTGGTGAAAAACTACATTACCCATGATGGTGTGCAGAAAATTCAAAATCGAGTCAATCTCCCTATGCTCTCAAAATACTTAAATATTTGTATATGTATGCAATAGAAATAAAATGTAATGTATCTATAGATACAACCAACAACTTTAAATTAGTAGTTTTATATTTCTCCGTCGTATTTAATTTAATTCTGTTTTTAGCAGATTACTTTCAAATTGTAGTCCATTACTGATAACAGATTACATGATGAAAATTGTAGTTAGTAATGTAATCTCGGTTACTTGTTTTAGGTAATGTGTTCTGATTACTTTCTGGTAGTGCTGTCAATTGATAAAAAAAAATTAAGTAATTAATTGCACATTTTTCCCGAAATTAATCGCGATTAATCCTATCTAACATTAAAGTTTTTAAATATACTTTTATATTGCAATAATTTCACATTCAATCTTCAAATTAATGTAGAAACAACATTAAGACAGTATATTTTTTATATTTGTTTAATGGCATCTTTTTTATGACTGAAGGCGAGTATCACTGATACCAATACTAATGATGTCTCTAGGAAATTGTTTTTTTTCTAATATTTAACCATTGACTATAGCCATTCAACATAAACACAGTATAACAGCAGACAGGACAGGAAAATTGGTTTTTACTGACATACGGCCTGACAGCATCTCATCTGACTGCAGTTCACTGTCGTTACTGAAGCTCCTGTATCTTTTCTCGTTTGACTCGCGCCTGACGCTGAGGTGAAGTTGGAGTGCGCGTCTGAAAGTCTCCCGTTTGATGTGCTCGTAAAGACGTTATGTGACTAAATAAATGCAAGTCTTGTCAAGAGAAAAAGACAGAAGCAGAACCCTAGCTCCGCCCCTGCGTTAATTGTGTTACATTTTTAATTGCATGCGTTAACGCGTTCATTTTGACAGCACTACTTTTTAGATTACCTTTAGATTACTTTTTTTTTTTACCTAACTTGCTTTCAACTTGCCATTAAATGTACCCCATTGATATAAAAAAGCACATAAAGAAAATATACTTCATTCTTTTATTTTTTTTTTCATAAAAAATTTGTCATAAAATGCATTAAATATTACATTACTCCAGGGTTTCCCAGCATGGGGTCAATGTAAGAACTGCAGTGGGTTTGTGAGTTGTTAAAACGCTAATAATTAATTCAATCATAAAAATGTAAAATAGAAAAACAAAATAAAACACTTGAACACTAAAAATAAAAATATTTAATTTGTTTAACTGCATGTCAATGTGACCATCATCAAAAACTAAATTCTAAATTAAATATAGATGAATCCTTAAAGCTGCAGAAGTGACTGATTTGATCTTTTTTCTTTTGTTCTTTGATGAACAGACATATTCAGTTATTTTGGCTGCTTTAAGAGCTGCCGCTGCTGAACGTGACGCGGATCTGACACGCATCCTAGTTTCTCATAACTCTTTACCTTTTCTGACCCACTTCAGCTCTTAAAGTCTCTATAATGAGCTGAGGAGTTGAATCGGGTGTGTTCGATGAGGGAGACAGTGCTGCTGCTCCAGGACAGTTCTGAAAACCACTGCATTTCAGAGACGTGTTTTTAAATCTGACTCATATAACAAATACTTATATACATGCACAGTTTTAAGGCAGCTTTAATCACCTTTTTGGCAACTTCATGATTTAACTGACGAAATAACTACCACAATGCATGCTCGTAGTTTCATTTGCGCTTTAATATGATATAGTGTTTTAATATAATACAGCATGCACCGCCATATTTGTCTGTGCATTTGAAGAGCACGTGCTACGAGCACAGTATAACGGCTGACAGGACAGGAAAATTGGTTTTTACTGACATACGGCCTGACAGCATCTCATCTGACTGCAGTTCACTGTCGTTACTGAAGCTCCTGTATCTTTTCTCGTTTGACTCGCGCCTGACGCTGAGGTGAAGTTGGAGTGCGCGTCTGAAAGTCTCCCGTTTGATGTGCTCGTAAAGACGTTATGTGACTAAATAAATGCAAGTCTTGTCAAGAGAAAAAGACAGAAGCAGAACCCTAGCTCCGCCCCTGCGTTAATTGTGTTACATTTTTAATTGCATGCGTTAACGCGTTCATTTTGACAGCACTACTTTCTAGATTACTTTTAGATTACTTTTTTTTTACCTAACTTGCTTTCAACTTGCCATTAAATGTACCCCATTGATATAAAAAGGCACATAAAGAAAATATACTTCATTCTTTGATTTTTTTTTTCATAAAAAATTTGTCATAAAATGCATTAAATATTACATTACTCCAGGGTTTCCCAGCATGGGGTCAATGTAAGAACTGCAGTGGGTTTGTGAGTTGTTAAAACGCTAATAATTAATTCAATCATAAAAATGTAAAATAGAAAAACAAAATAAAACACTTGAACACTAAAAATAAAAATATTTAATTTGTTTAACTGCATGTCAATGTGACCATCATCAGAGAGCTGTGAACATGCAAAAGTTTTGTTAAATTATTGAAATATTCACTTCCTAAGGGAATATTTTACGTCAAAGTGGTTTGGCTGAAAAAAAAAACTTGCATTACATGAAGAAGTATTAATAAACATGAAAACAGCAATGAAGTTTTCAAAGCTAAATAGTATGACACACGGTAGGATTTTCACTCATTGAAGTTGTTAAGTTCACAGTCTTGTATCTTTGTCTTTTTGTCCAATTTTCAAATAGCCTACTTTTTTTGCTTCAAATCAAAGTTTGTGATGTTGTGATTCTCCTCGTAGCTGGTTGGTTTGGATCAAATCTAGTAACGCTTTAATGTGGACTCTTTTAAAAATCCCTATGGGAAAAATGAATGGAAAAAATGCTTGCACTAATGCGCTCTGTTACCTGATGCTGGACGAGTTCCTGAGCACATGTAGAATTAGCTTCTGTGTTTTCTCTCTCAGATGGGGACTAAGCACGGCGTCATCTACCTCATCACTAAATATGGTTATTTTCACATGTATGATCTGGAGTCGGGTGTGTGCATTTACATGAACCGCATCAGCGCTGAAACCATATTCGTCACGGCCGCTCATGAAGTGAAAAATTTAAGGGGGTCTGAATACTTTCCGTACCCACTGTATATATATATATATAGAATAAAATATAATTATTAAAAAAACTGCTTTTAAAATGCTCAATAAGAGTCAAGCATTTCAGATGTATGATTAGAAATAAATCTAAAATAATAATTCAAATTATATATAACTAAATAAATATATTATAATTAAAATATAATTATTCAACAAAACAGCTTTATAAAATGACAATTGACTAATGAGAGTCAAGTATTCCAGAGTAAAAAATTAGTAAAAAATAACAATATTCTTTTACAAGAAGTTTAATTATTTACTCATTAATTATTTTATTAAATTGTGTCTGTGCAAAGTGAAGTTTAAGTTGATGTGCTTAATTTGTCAGTATAAATAAACATAGATATTTTTCATGATCTGTTGAGATTAATATTTTTTTTAATTGATTTATTCTATCCATTTTATTTATTTATTTTGAATTTATTATTAATTCTATCTATCTGTCTGTCTGTCTGTCTGTCTATATATGACCAATGATGTTCAATATTCCAGAGTTATAATTATAACAAAATATAATAATTAGAATTAAATAAATAATTAAAAATAACAGTTTTAAAATGACAATTGACTAATGAGAGTCAAGTATTCCAGAGTTATGTTTATAACTAAAATCAAAACAATAATTAAAAATAGATACATATAAAACTAAATAAATATAATAATTAAATACAATAATTCAAAAAGCAGCTTTTAAAATGACAATTTGACCAATCAGAAACAAGTATTCCAAAGTTATAATTATAATGAAATATAAAATTATAATTATGAATAAACAAACAAATAAATAAGATTACATTTTATTATTATTATTATAACCAATTATTATTGGTTTAGATGTTCCCAATCTGCCTGAAATGTTCAATTTCCAACTATTTTCTGTTTTCTTCTCTGTGCATTTCTAATTATTACATTTTGTTATAATTATAACTCTGGAATGTTGAACATCATTGGTCAATTGTCATTTTATAAAGCTGTTTTGTTGAATAATTATAATATATTTATTTAGTTGTGCCAAAAGTTTAAATTTCCAGCTATCTTCTGTTTTCTGTCTGTGTCTAGTTATACCACGTGTGTCACTGATGTGTGTGTGTGTGTGTGTGCTTGTGTGTGTGTGTGTGTGCTTGTGTGTGTGTGTGTTTTTAGGTGCTGTCGGTGTGTGTGGAGGAGGAGAACATAGTAAATTACGTGGCTAACGTGCTGCAGAATCCCGAGCTGGCGTTGCGTTTAGCGTTACGCAGCGATCTTCCCGGAGCCGAGGAGCTCCTGACGCACAAGTTCAACACGCTCTTCTCTCAGGGCAGCTACACCGAGGCGGCCAAAGTCGCTGCATCGGCTCCCAAGGTCCCCGAAAAACACACACTCGGAGAACTCAAACCTGAGTCACACGGAATCACTGTCTAGAACACACACGCTTGTCTCTGAATCCTCTCTCTGCTTCTCAGGGTGTGTTGCGATCGGCAGAGACCATCCGGCGGTTCCAGGCCGTCCCGGCGCAGGGGGTCCAGCCGTCTGCGCTGCTGCAGTATTTCGGGGTCCTGCTGGACCGTGGGCAGCTCAATAAGCTGGAGTCGGTGGAGCTCTGCAGGCCGGTGCTGCAGCAGGGACGAACACAGCTGCTGGAGAAATGGCTCAAAGGAGAGAAGGTGGAAAATTCATTGCTCTTTCTCATTTGTGACCCTGGACCAATTATAGTATTATTATTATTATTATTATTATTATTATTTATAATTAAATATTATTATTTATTATGAGTAATCTTTTTTTATACAAGAAGTTTAATTATTAATTAATTAATTATTTTATTAATGTTTGTGTCTGTGCAAAGTGAAGTTCAAATTGATGTGCTTAATTTGTCAATATAAATAAACGTGGATATTTTTCATGATCTGTTGAGATTAGGAGCTTTATTAGTTTTTATTTATTTATGAGGTATTCCAAAAAAAAAAACGGAAAATGAAAGTTTTAAGCCAATTTTTACCTGGTAAACTAAATTTACAAAATATCTTCATGGAACATGATCTTTACTTAATATCCTAATGATTTTTGGCATAAAAGAAAAATAAATAATTTTGACCCATACAATGTATTGTTGGCTATTGCTACAAATATACCCCAGTGACTTAAGACTGGTTTTGTGCTCCAGGGTCACAATTATTACTTATCAATTCATTTTTAATTATTTTATTTCGACATATCTGTGCATTTGTGAAATTTGGAAAATAAAAGTTACGTTTAGACAGCATTTTTAGACAGATTTATTTTAAACTGCAATTCGATACACGGACCGTTACTAATTTTCATTTAAGCCTTTCAAGTTTCAGTTTTTCATCTAATATTTATAGTTTATTTTATGACAGTTTTAGTTTTAGTTAACAATGACTCATGAATGTTGGATTGTTGTCCTATTTTAGTATTTATAAAATGTTTTGAATTAGATTTTTATTTTATATTTTCAGTTTTCATTTTAATTTTAGTTTACGTTTTAGTCATTTTGTTATGTGCTTTTTTAATTATTATTTTTTTATATATATATATATTTTTAGTGCTTCAACTTTTTTTTCATTTAGTTGCCAAGCCAGTGTTTCAATTTTTCAATTAAGCTTGATAAGTTTAACATTTTCATCTAATATTTAAATTTCATTTTATTACAGCTTTATTTCAATTGCCGTAAAATGTTATTTCAGTGTTGCCTTAAAAAATGTTAAAGGGGTGGTTCACTGGGTTTTTTCTAGGCTTGATTGTGTTTATGGGGTGCAGTCTAACATGTGTTAATGCTTCATTTAAAAAAAAAAACGCATTATTTTTCGCATAATTTACCTTTATTCCACACCGCTCTGTCCCTTCTCTGAGAAAAGTGCTGATCTTTTCCTGTTTTTATGAAGCCCTGCCCTCAGATATAGGCGATGGGCTCTGATTGGTTATTTACTGCTTTAATATACGGTTTTATCCTGATTAAAGCTTTAATACGGTACAGCAACCGCATGCGCGTCCATGTTTAATGCTTCTTATATAGCTATGTGAAAATTATACAGCAACATTACACACTAACTAACATTTAAAAAGTGAAATCGCAATCAACTACCCCTTTAACAGTTTTAGTTTTAGATTTAGTTAACAGTGAGTCCTGAGTGTTGGTTTTTTCCCATGATGCCCTGCAGCTGGAGTGCTCGGAGGAGTTGGGTGATCTGGTGAGGGCCGCTGACGTCACTCTGGCCCTCAGCGTTTACCTGCGAGCGAATGTTCCTGCGAAAGTCATCCAGTGCTTTGCGGAGACGGCTCAGTTCCAGAAGATAGTGCTCTATGCTAAGAAGGTACCGGTGTGGCGTTCCCTTCAAAAGCTCTGTTCCGCCCTCATCTGTGTCTCTGCTGGTTGACGTGTTGTTTTCGGGGCAGATGGGATATTCTCCAGACTGGGTGATGCTGTTGAGGAGTGTGATGAGATCCAGTCCTGATCAGGGCCTTCAGTTCGCTCAGATGCTGGTTCAGGATGAAGAACCGCTCGTCAACATCAACCAGGTAACAAACACAGACATTTCTAGAGTGAAATCCATCTAGTGCACTTAAATGTTTGCGTCCCAAAAGTCTTCATATTCACTTTCTAGTTAACTAAAACTAAAACCATAAAAAAATATATTTTTTTGTTACTTGAAATAAACTTTAACTGGGAAAAAATACAGATATATTTGAAATAAATAAATAAAATAAAAATGACAAAAACACGCTCAAATAACAGAAAATATACTAAAACTTTAAAATTTAAATTAAAACGGAAAATATAAAAATTAGTTATTAAAACTTTATTTAAAATTAAAATTAAAACAGAAAATATAAAAATTAGTTATTAAAACTATTTAAAATTAAAAAAAAACAGAAAATATAAAAACGAGTTACTAAAACTTTAAAATTAAAATGAAAACAAAATATAAAACTAAAAATGAGTAGCTAAAACTTTAACTAAAATTCAAATTAAAACAGAAAATATAAAAATTAGTTATTAAAACTTAATTAAAATTAAAATAAAAACAGAAAATATAAAACTAAAAATGAGTAGCTATAACTTTAATTAAAATTAAAATGAAAACTGAAAATATAAAATTAAAAACTAGCTACTAAAACTTAATTAAAATTAAAATTAAAACAGAAAATATAAAAATTAAAATTAGTTACTAAAACTTTAATTACAATTAAACTAAAAACAAAATATAAAACTAAAAATGAGTAGCTATAACTTTAATTAAAATTAAAATGAAAACTGAAAATATAAAATTAAAAACTAGCTACTAAAACTTAATTAAAATTAAAATAAAAACAGAAAAAATAAAAATCAGTTACTAAAACTTTAATTACAATTAAACTAAAAACAAAATATAAAACAAAATGAGTAGCTAAAACTTTAGCTAAAATGAAAATGAAAACTGAAAATATAAAATTAAAAACTAGCTACTAAAACTTAATTAAAATTAAAATAAAAACAGAAAAAATAAAAATCAGTTACTAAAACTTTAATTACAATTAAACTAAAAACAAAATATAAAACAAAATGAGTAGCTAAAACTTTAGCTAAAATGAAAATGAAAACTGAAAATAGAAAATTAAAAACTAGCTACTAAAACTTAATTAAAATTAAAATAAAAACAGAAAATATAAAAATTAAAATTAGTTACTAAAACTTTAATTACAATTAAACAAAAAATAAAATATAAAACTAAAAATGAGTAGCTAAAACTTTAGCTAAAATTAAAATGAAAACTGAAAATATAAAATTAAAAACTAGCTACTAAAACTTAATTAAAATTAAAATAAAAACAAAATATAAAAATAAAAATTAGTTACTAAAACTTTAATTACAATTAAACTAAAAATAAAATATAAAATTAAAAATGAGTAGCTAAAACGTTAACTAAAATTAAAATGTAAACTGAAAATATAAAATTAAAAACTAGTTAATAAAACTTAATTAAAATTAAAATGGAAAATATAAAAATAAAAACTCATTTTAAATATTAATAAAAACTATAACAGTGTCTAAAAATAACACTGCTCCACACTGCGACTGCACTTATCACCGTGTGTGTGTGTGTGTGTGTTTGTTTGTGTGTGTGTGTGTGTGTTTGAGGTGGTGGATGTCTTTATGGAGGGGAATCTAGTGCAGCAGTGCACTTCATTCCTATTGGACGCTCTGAAGAACAACAGGCCGGAGGAGGGGCCTCTGCAGACACGCCTCCTGGAGATGAACCTCATTCACGCCCCTCAGGTGAACCGATCAAACACACACTGATGCGTTCACAGCAGATTTACACAAGATGAGCCAACATGAGTCCCACCACAACATTAGAATTATATCTGAGAAACTTTTTAACTTGAACCATCTGAGAACCAGTGTTATTTTAGTATGCTTTATATACTACTATAGTATTTATGAAGTTTTTATTTTTATATTTTCAGTTTTCATTTAAAATTTTTTCAACTTTGACAATCTGAGAACCAGTGTTATTTTAGTATTATTTATATTATATTATAATATTTATTGATAGCATTTTTTTTTTTTGGGATCATCTGATAACTATATACTATTATAGTATTTATTGATGTTTATAAATTTTTATATTTATAAAGTTTATTTATAAATATTTATATTTTTTAAAATATTTATTTAAATATTTCACTTTAAAACATTTCTGATTTTTAATTAAATTTTTTTTAAGTTTAAGTGTGAGTTTTTCATCTAATATTTATATTTTCATTTTCATGTTATTTCAATTAATGAAAACGATTTTTAATAATTTTTAGCAAAAAATATCAACACTGCAGAGAATGGTCAATGTAAGTTAGAAAATCATGTTGAAATCACAGTTTTTGGTCAGAATTAAGATGTCAACATGAATGTTTAGTTTGGATGTGTTTTGCGTTTTGTTGATGAAGTTTAGCTTAAAGGTGATCATTTTAGTAGCTTTAGGCTGGCTTAGCTCTCTGCTGTCTATTTTGATTGTCTGAAAACACTTCAAATGCACATCACAATATATTTTCCACTTTGAACTTCGAAAACCAAAAGCATATCACAAGAAGACTTTTGGCTGTTGTGTTAATTATGTGCGTGTGTTTGCAGGTCGCAGACGCGATCCTGGGGAATCAGATGCTCACCCACTACGAGCGTGCTCACATCGCTCAGCTGTGTGAGAAAGCCGGTTTACTGCAGAGAGCTCTGGAGCATTACAGCGACCCCTACGACATCAAACGGGCCGTCGTACACACACACCTGCTCAACCCCGAGGTGTGTCTGTGTGTGTGAGAGCTAAAGCGCTCAGGAAATGCTTTGTTAAAATCATTTTATAATGTTTCCTGAGCTGCGCTTAGAATCTTAGTGTTTTTTCATCAAAAACGGTCATAATTTCGGTCATTGCATGTGGAACGCTTTTGAAAACTTTTACTGCATTTTTACTATAACGGCCGCCAAGATGAATTAATCATGAACAGTGTTGATTATAGAATCATATTTAGAGCGTCAGAGGTCGCAGCCAAACACAGTCTCAAACGCATTAATGCAGTCAGCTCCATAAAATCCAGTTCAGTGCTTCTGTCATCATATATGTGACTTTTATTGGCGCAATAACACTCAATATTAACAGAAGCATTAATACAGATGATGAGTTATGGTAATAAAAAAAATGAATTTTTTCAAACAAATTAACAATATATTTTCATATATGTGACCCTGGACCACAAAACCAGTCTTAAGGGTAAATTTTTTGAAATTGAGATTTATAAATCATCTGAAAGCTGAATAAATAAGCTTTCCATTGATGTATGGTTTGTTAGGATAGGACAATATTTGGTCGAGATACAACTATTTGAAAATCTGGAATCTGAGGGTGCAAAAAAATCTAAATATTGAGAAAATCATCTTTAAAGTTGTCCAAATGAAGTTCTTAGCAATGCATATTACTAATCAAAAATTAAGTTTTGATATATTTACAGTAGGACATTTACAAAATATCTTCATGGAACATGATCTTTACTTAATATCCTAATGATTTTTGGCATAAAAGAAAAATCGATAATTTTGACCCATAAAATGTATTTTTGGCTGTTGCTACAAATATACCCCAGCGACTTAACACTGCTTTTGTGCTCCAGGGTCACATATAATAATAAAATAAACATTAGATTTAACTTACATTTACATTTTTACATTTAATTAACAATTTATTTTAATTAATTGAATGAGTTGAACTGAATATATAACAATAAAATAAACATTAAACATTAGCTTACATTGACAGTTTTTAATTTAATTATTAACTATTTATTTTAATTAATTGAATGAATTAAATGGGATTAATAACAATTAAAAAAAACATTCAACCTTAGCTTAATTTAAAAATGTTTAATTCAACTATTAACAATTTATTTTAATTAAAATAATAATAAAGCTTGTAGATTTTAGGTTTGAAAATGTTGAAAAGTGTATTAAAAAATACAAAAGTAGAAAATAAATAAAAGAAAATGAAAATGTAAATATTTGTATTTTTTAAGTTTTAAGTGAAATAATTATATTGTTATTTTAATACTCAATAATTATTTTAAAATATAATATATTATCACACTATTTTTTGTTTATTATTTAAAAAATAACAAAATAAATAAAAGTAAATAACAAAATAAATGAAGTACAATAATACTATTATTACAGTTATTAATTATTTTATTGTTTATAGTTATATTGAATGGGTCACACTATGTGTGCAGTCTCATCAGATGCTCTCATGAGAACCAGACCCCTGCTTATAGACTACAATAATAAAGAGAACGAGCTTTGATCAATGATTCACTAATGCATAAACTGCAGTAAAACACGTCTGTACATGAGCCCTTACAGCAGGCCTGGGCGATAAAACGGTATCGATATTTATCGACGGTACACCTTCATCGATAACGATATAAAAAATGTTCGATATAGCGCACGATATAGGCACGTGCTCTGAGTGACGCAGACAGCACACACAAACACGGACATGAGTGCTTTGCCTGCCTGTGATGAGGAGATTGTGAATAAAAAAATGAATATTAGTCGAATTTAAAATAAACATTTGCATTTGAATGCAAAAATGGTACAATCGAATGTTAGGAGTGCGTCAGGGAGCGTCATCAGTGGCGCGCGAGATGCGG
>NW_015658739.1:171602-183520 GCF_001515625.1 Sinocyclocheilus rhinocerous | reverse complement strand
AAATATATATATATTTGTTGTTTGTCTTAATAAAGTGGGCAGATTAAAAATACAGTGGTTAAATTTAAATGTTTTTTCTATTGCTCTGTTTTAAAAAAGGTTATAAAAAATGTCAATAATTATCGATACCGAACGATATGAAACATATATCGTTGATATATTTTTTAGCTATATCGCCCAGCCCTACCTTACAGTATATATTATCCCATGGAATGCAGTTTCACATTTGTATATTATGTTTCTCGAGGTTAGTTTATAAAGCTAGCAACGTTTTTTGCACCGAAAAAGGTCTTTCATTTCGCTCTTGAGATTGATGGACAGACGTGAGTTTTTCAGAAGCTCCTCTTTGATTACATACGAGGGTGAGGCATGTTAAGAGCGTGTCGAGCGGATATTGGGACAGATTTCAGATCCTAGTGTTTCAGAATCATTTATATTTTAAACTGGGGAGTTAGTTTTGAGTTTTGAAGCTTGCAGCGTGTTTTTATTGCAGAGTAACCTTTTGTGTGTGAATATCAAGAGTATTTGAAATTCGAATTGTTACATTTTTAAATTCAAATTTTTAAATGTTTAAATTTAAATTGAATTCAAGAAGTCTGTCAGAGTAGTATTGAAGATTTATGTTTTTTTTTCTTCTCTTTGTCTGTCAGTGGTTGGTGAATTTCTTCGGCTCTCTGTCTGTGGGCGACTCCGTCGAGTGTTTAAGGGCCATGTTGGCCGCAAACCTGCGTCAGAACCTGCAGCTGAGCGTTCAGATCGCCACCAAGTACCACGAGCAGCTGGGAACGCAGACGCTGGTGGAGCTTTTCGAGTCCTTCAAGAGTTTCGAGGGTGAGACGCTCACGAGCTGCAGGGGGGTTCGAGGCGGCTTTGAACGATTCCTCATTTCTGTGGGTCTCTTTCAGGTCTGTTTTATTTTCTGGGCTATATCGTGAACTTCAGTCAGGACCCAGATGTGCACTTCAAGTACATTCAGGCGGCGTGTAAGACGGGGCAGATCAAAGAGGTGGAGCGCATCTGTCGAGAGAGCAGCTGCTACAACGCCGAGCGCGTCAAGAACTTCCTCAAGGTACTCGAGACTCGAGAAACCAAACGCATTAATGCAGTCAGCTCCATAAAATCCAGTTCAGTGCTTCTGCCATCATATATGTGACTTTTATTGGCACAACACTCAATATTAATACAGATGATAAGTTATGGTAATAAAAATAATAACACCATAAAAAAAAAAAAAAGATTTTTAAAATCAAATTAACAATATATTTTCATTTATTGAATTAAATGAATAATAATAAAATAAACATTAGATATAACTCACATTTACATTTAATTAACCATTTATTTTAATGAGTTGAACTGAATATATAACAATAAAATAAACATTAAACATTAGCGTACATTGACAGTTTTTTATTTAATTATTAACAATGTATTTTAATTAATTGAATGAATTAAATTGGATTAATAAGAATAAAATAAACATTCAACATTAGCTTAATTTAAAACTTTTTATTTAATTATTAATTCAACTCAATTAGATCAATTAAATTAAGTGGTTAATTAATTTTTTTTAAATGTTAAGCGAATGTTTATTTTATTGTTATTAATTCAATTCAATCCATTAATTAAAATAAATTGCTAATAATTAAATTAAAAATGTACATTTATTTTGCAGATTTTAGGTTTGAAAATGCTGAAATATTGTTTTAAAAAAATACAAAAGTAGAAAAGAAATAAAAGAAAATGAAAATGTAAATATTTGCATTGTATGTGAAATAATTGTATTGTTATTTTAATACTCAATAATTATTACTATTTTTTGTTTATAAAATCATTAATCATTATTATATCATTAATTAAAATAAATAGCTAATAATTAAATTAAAAATTTAAATTTAAGCCAATATTGAATGTTTATTGCTGATTAAATTCATTCAGTTAATTAAAATAAATAGTTAATAACAATAAAATAAAATTCAACATTATCTAAATTTACATTTTTAATTATTGAGAATTTATTTAAATCGACTGAACTGAATTGAATAATTAACAATAAAATAAACATTTAGCTTATATTAAAATTTTTACATTTAATTATTAACAATTAACAGTTTATTTTAATTGAATACATTGAATTGAATTAATAACAGTAAACATTAAACGCTGGCTTAAATGTACAGTTTACAATTTAATTATTAACAATTGAGTTAATAACAATAAATTAAACATTCAACATTAGCTTAATTTTACATTTTTTTATTTAATCGTTAACAGTTTAATTACATAACAATTTCCCCCTTTTGCATTGCTCTTTTATTATAATTGTGATATCAATTCATAATATAATAATTGTTTATTAATTGGGTAACACTTTATTTTAAGGTGTCCTTGTTACACGTTACATGTACTTACTATTATAATAACAATTAATTATGCATAACTACATGCCACAGGGAAGAGTAGATGATCTCCGAAAAGTCAAACGAAGCATTTTGGTCAATTAGTAGTTTTCTGGCGTGAGCAATTTAAGATCTACCTGATCATGAGGTAGCCTAAGCACAGAGGTAGCCTAAGTGATTCTTAAACATTTATGGTTTATATACTTATATGTTAGGTTAGCATTCTCAGCATGTGAAACATATGTGACCCTGGACCACAAAACCATACGGTAGGACATTTACAAAATATCTTCATGGAACATGATCTTTACTTAATATCCTAATGATTTTTGGCATAAAAGAAAAATCAATAATTTTGACCCATACAATGTATTGTTGGCTATTGCTACAAATATACCCCAGCGACTTAACACTGCTTTTGTGCTCCAGGGACACATTTATGTTTGTATTTGTGTCGTTGCACAGGAAGCCAAACTCACAGATCAGCTTCCTCTCATCATCGTGTGCGACCGCTTCGATTTCGTCCACGATCTCGTGCTCTACCTGTACCGCAACAGCCTGCAGAAATACATCGAGATCTACGTACAGAAGGTACGCTGAAAGCCCTGTACACGAGAAGCACACGCTGCTGATCTGGAGAGTTCACACATGTGTGTTTGCACTGCTGCAGGTCAATCCCAGCCGGCTGCCGGTGGTGGTCGGGGGTCTGCTGGATGTCGACTGCTCCGAGGACACCATCAAGAGTCTGATCCTCGCCGTACGAGGAGATTTCAGCACTGACCAGCTGGTGGAGGAAGTGGAGAAAAGAAACCGGTATCAAAACACGTCAACTGCTGTATTAAATCAATATCACATTTGCAAACTCCCTTAACTTCTTTCCCCGCCAAAGACGAGTTTTTACGGCTTTTCATGTTTTCACTGTTATACACTCGGGGGCGCTATTACACATATATATATATGAAATATTTTTGTTGAGATAACATAGTTTAATATCTGTATTACCCATTCCTCACACATATTTGTGTTAGCTGATAGCTCCATCAGTGTCTCTCTCCTAATTTTCTCCAGACTGAAGCTGCTCTTGTCTTGGCTGGAATCTCGTGTTCAGGAGGGCTGTGAAGAACCTGCTACCCACAATGCATTGGCAAAGATCTACATAGACAGTAACAACAGTCCTGAGTGCTTCCTCCGAGAAAACCTGCACTACGACAGCGCGACCGTGGGCCGATACTGCGAGAAGAGAGACCCTCACCTCGCCTTTGTGGCCTATGAGAGAGGACAGTGTGACCTGGAGCTCATACAGGTGTCTTCTGCTCTCCACGGCTGCATTTATTTGATTAAAAATACAGTAAAATCAGTAATATTATGAAAAAGTTTTACAATTTAAAAAAAGTATTTTCTATGTCAGTATATAGTAAAGTGTAATTTATTTCTGTGATCAAAGCTGTATTTTCAGCATCATTACTCCAGTCTTCAGTGTCACATGATCTTCAGAAATCATTCTAATATGCTGATTTGCTGGAATCTGTGTTTTTCTGTCCTCCTGTAGGTGTGCAGTGAAAACTCCCTGTTTAAAAGCCAGTCGCGGTATCTGGTGCGACGAAAAGATCCCGATCTTTGGGCTCGAGTTCTGCAGGAGACGAACCCCTACAGACGGCCGCTGATAGATCAGGCACGAGTCACACCTGAAATATCTACAAAAGTGTGTGATTATTGAGTATATGAATGATAAGGGTTGTGTGCACAGGTGGTTCAGACGGCTCTGCCGGAGACGCAGGATCCAGACGAAGTGTCTGTGACGGTGAAGGCGTTTATGACGGCCGATCTGCCCAATGAACTCATTGAACTTCTGGAGAAGATCGTTGTGGAGAACTCCATATTCAGTGAACACAGGTCAGTCTGAGAGACTCGTGTCATACCACGCTCAAATTAGAAGGCGTTTATGACGGCCGATCTGCCCAATGAACTCATTGAACTTCTGGAGAAGATCGTTCTGGAGAACTCCATATTCAGTGAACACAGGTCAGTCTGAGAGACTCGTGTCACACCGCTTGAGCTCAAATTCGTATGTGACCCTGGACAACAAAACCAGTCATAAGGGTCAATTTTAATAAATAAGCTTTCCATTGGTGTATGGTTTGTTAGGACAGGACAATATTTGAAAATCTGGAATCTGAGGGTGCAAAAAAATCTAAATATTGAGAAAATCATCTTTAAAGTTGTCCAAATTAAGTTCTTAGCAATGCATATTACTAATCAAAAATTAAGTTTTGATATATTTACAGTAGGACATTTACAAAATATCTTCATGGAACATGATCTTTACTTAATATCCTAATGATTTTTGGCATAAAAGAAAAATCGATCATTTTGACCCATACAATGTATTTTTGGCTATTGCTACAAATATACCCCAGCGACTTAAGACTGCTTTTGTGCTCCAGTGTCACAAATATCACGAGCTGGAATCTGATGTAATGGCCAAAATGAAATGCATAATGAATAAAATGCATTGCAAAACTCTCACATATTGTGTAAATAAAGTATTCTTTTTGACTGACAGAAAATTAAGTGGTTGGAGAGTAGCTGTGTGGAGCATTGAAAGTAGATTGTAATTATTCGTGTTAAATTATATTATGTCATATATCATATCATATTATATTGAATTAAGATTAATTTCTTTGTTGTAGTCCTAATTTTTAAGAACCTTTGAATAAATGTATAAAATATATTACAGTGTTTTATATTATATTTTATTATGTTATATTGAATGAAGATTAATTTCTTTGTTGCATTCCTTAGTTGTAAGGAGTTTTGAAAAAAATCATCTGCTTAATGAATAAATCTAAATTTATTACCGTTATATTATATTATATTATATTATATTGAATTAAGATTGATTGTTTTGTTATATTCCTCATTTTTTATTAAGCATTAATAAGCATATACTAAATGAAAATTTAAATATGTGAATATGTGAAAAATTTTAATATAATAAAAAGTAAATATTTTACATCACAATGTTTTATATTGAATTTAATTTAATGTAATTTTATTTTATTGAGATTAATCACTGTAGTAAATTAGCTTTGCATAAAGCATCTGCTAAATTAATAAATGTAAATATATTATATTACATTACAACGTTTTATATTATATATTTGATTATATTATTATATTGAATTAAGATTAATCTCTTTGTTGTATTTCTCAGTTGTAAGTAGTTTTGAATGAAAGTATTGTATTATATTATAAAATATTTTTATTATATTACATTACATTTAATTAAGATTGATTGCTTTGTTGTATATCTCATTTTATTGTGCGTAGCTTTGAGTAAAAACATCTGCTAAATGAATGAATGTAAATTATGTAACATTATGTTATGTTATGTTATGTTATGTTATGTGTTCAGTTAAGATTAATCGCTTAGTTTTTTTTGCTCATTTGTAAGCAGCTTTGGATAAAAACATCTGCTAAATGAATAAACTTAAATATATTGTTGATTTATAATGGGAGTGATCTAGTTATATCATATTTGTATTTTATTTGATTGAAATAAGATTATTCACTTTGTGGTAACTGTAAGTAGTTTTGGATAAAAGCTGGAAGTTGATTATAATGGGAGCGATCTAATTTACTGCATGTTGATGTAGATTATGTATTGACTGTATGTGGGATTACTTTTTTTCAAGTAACTAGTAAAGTAATGCATTACTTTTTAATTTAAAAGAGAATATCTGAGTTACTTTTTTATTTTTTTACTTTTTTTAAAAAGTTACTTTTTTTTTTCCAATTTATTGATTGATGTAATAATCACAAATTACTCTAGACAAACATTTGTGTCTTTTTTTATTGCTGAAGTGTTTTGAAATTTCTTCTTTTGCATTCTACTGTACGGACATAAATTTACTTTCCCTTCAGCCTGAGGCTTAATCATTTCACTTTTGGTGTGAAAAGGCTTTTATATTTGCCAAAAATAGAACTTTTTTATTTTAAAAACAAACAAGCAAGTCCTGTCCAGATTAAAAATGAAACGCAAAAGTAACGTAACGCATTACTTTCCATAAAAAGTAACTAAGTAATGTAATTAGTTACTTTTTTATGGAGTAACGCAATATTGTAATGCATTACTTTTAAAAGTAACTGTCCCCAGCGCTGCACACGATCACGCGAGCGTCTGGACTCAAGCTCTGTCCCGCGCAGGTTCTGATCGAGCACATGGGGAATCTGGAGCGGGCGTATGAGTTTGCGGAGTGCTGTGCCGAGGGCTTGGTCTGGAGTCAGCTGACTCAGGCTCAGCTTCAGTCCGGTCTGGTCAAAGAGGCCATCGACTCCTACATCAGAGCTGGAGAGCCGTCGGCGTACATGGAGGTGGTGGATGCTGCCAGCAGAAACGGTGAGATGAACTGTCCTCAAACATCCTGAAACTGATGTAGTATAAATACATTCAGAAAATAGCAATGCCTAGATCATTTTGATAACAAGATATACTCTACCAGTCAAATGTTTTTGAACAGTAAGATTTTTAATGTTTTTTAAAGAATTCTCTTCTGCTCATCAAGCCTGCATTTATTTGATCAGAAATACAGCAAAAGCAGTAATATTGTGAAATATTTTTACTATTTAAAATAACTGCTTTCTATGTGAATATATAGTAAAATGTAATTTATTTCTGTGATGCGCAGCTGTATTTTCAGCATCATTACTCGTCTTCAGTGTCACATTATCCTTTAGAAATCCTTCTGATATATGCTGATTTGCTGCTCAAAACAAAAAAAATATTATTATTATTATGTTGAAAACAGTTGAGTAGAATTTTTTCAGGTTTCTTTGATGAACAGAAAGTTCAGAAGAACAATGTTCTGAAGATCATGTGACACTGAAGACTGGAGTAATGATGCTGAAAATTCAGCTTTGATCACAGAAATAAATTATATATTTTACAAAATATTCTAATAGAAAGCAGTTATTTTAAATAGTAAAAATATTTCACAATATTACTGCTTTTGCTGGATTTCTGATCAAATAAATGCAGGCTTGGTGAGCAGAAGAGCTTAAATCTTTAAACATTAAACATTAAAAATCTTGACTGGTAGTGTATATTGTTTTACTTATTGCATTAAACTAAATCTGCTATATATAAAATAGAGTAAAATGTCCTTGTGTAGTAAACTGATGTGTATTATAAATATATTTAGTAAGAGTTTTGAACTAGTGTCATGATTCTAATGTGCCTTTTATTTGCCAGTATTAGAAATATCAGAGTATTTCAAGATATTAAAAAAATTATATGTCACCAATAAAATAATATTTTATATATTATATTTATAAATACATTCATAAATATTCAGTGTATCATAAATATTCGATCACAAATGAAAAACAATGCCTTGATTATTTTAGCAAGATATATTGTTTTACTTGTTGCATTAAATATTTAAAATATACTATATATAAAATTTCAATTAAAATAAATAGGTTAAAGCCACTTCAGCGCAAATATAAACTACCGCAAATGTTTGAGGTCAGTAAGTTTTTACTTTTTGAAAGAAATTTATATTTTTATTCAGCATTAAATTGATTGATGTATAATGTTACAAAAATTATATTTCAAATGAATGCTGTTCGTTTGAATTATCTTTTAAAATGCCCTAAAACTGTCCTGAAACTTACATAAGATGTTAGTTTGCACCCATGGACTGACTGTAAATCTTTTATAAAAAAAAAATTACTTTTTGAAAGAAATTTATATTTTTATTCAGCATTAAATTGATTGATGTATAATGTTACAAAAATTATATTTCAAATGAATGCTGTTCGTTTGAATTATCTTTTAAAATGCCCTAAAACTGTCCTGAAACTTACATAAGATGTTAGTTTGCACCCATGGACTGACTGTAAATCTGAGTTTTATGGTGCTTTTAGAAATCAATGTGTCATTGTAGTGATGCTGTAATTTTCTACTATCTTGTATGTCCATGTATAATGTTAGTCAAGTTTTCTTACACTAAATACAGTCCAAATATAGATTTCATGACTAGGGAGGATATTTTGAGTTGTGAATGAAACAGTTTGTTACTAAGTACATCAAACTCTCTTGTTTCAAAATGGCAAAATGGTCTGTTTTCATAGAGAACTGGGAGGATCTGGTGAAGTTTCTTCAAATGGCGAGAAAGAAAGCCAGAGAGTCGTACGTTGAGACGGAGCTCATCTTTGCTCTGGCTAAAACAAACCGTCTGAGCGAGCTGGAGGACTTCATCAACGGCCCCAACAACGCTCACATACAGCAGGTTCGGAGATTTAAACACATGCAAACTCTGATGCACCCAAATAAAAGTTCTCAAAACCAAAAGTGCTCATTTTAAATGAGCTTTTCTAGCCTATAACATTCTATTAAAATATCATATTTTATCATATTGGATTACACTTGGTTAAAAGTAATAATATCTTGAGTAATAATATAATATTAGATATATCTGTAGTAATAGTAATTATATCAGTTATCTAATAATTATAATTAAATATATAATGATTAATAATTAAGTTTATAATATATTAAATGTAATATTAATCATAATGCATTTAAGAATTATAATTGCTAAATAACATATTTAATGTTACTACAGATATATCTAATATTACATTTATTACATTACATATTATTATGTTTGACCGTGTGTAATGAAATGCAGTAATTGTAATAGAATTGATCATAATATATTAAACATAATATATTAAATGTGATATTAATCATAATATATTTAATAGTGTAATAATCATATGAATGATAATTTATTTGTGTTTAATCATAATAGTATATAATGTTATATTAATTTTATTCAATTTTATATATAATCAAAAAAATTATATATTAAGTAATTATATAATGCAATTATATATATGTGTGTGTGTGTGCATAGACGCATACATTTTATATCAATAGTAATATATATTATAATAGCAATATAGAATATTCTAATGTATTTAATCAAAAAACAATAATATATTTAAAATTATTAAAGTAATAATATTTGGCCATTTTTGACTGTCTTAAAGAAAGACTGTCTGAAAGAGTCTTTTCACCATCTATCACTATTGTGTCTTGTTGATATAATATTAGATATATCTGTAGTAATAGTAATTATATCAGTTATCTAATAATTATAATTAAATATATAATGATTAATAATTAAGTTTATAATATATTAAATGTAATATTAATCATAATGCATTTAAGAATTATAATTGCTAAATAACATATTTAATGTTACTACAGATATATCTAATATTACATTTATTACATTACATATTATTATGTTTGACCGTGTGTAATGAAATGCAGTAATTGTAATAGAATTGATCATAATATATTAAACATAATATATTAAATGTGATATTAATCATAATATATTTAATAGTGTAATAATCATATGAATGATAATTTATTTGTGTTTAATCATAATAGTATATAATGTTATATTAATTTTATTCAATTTTATATATAATCAAAAAAATTATATATTAAGTAATTATATAATGCAATTATATATATGTGTGTGTGTGTGCATAGATGCATACATTTTATATCAATAGTAATATATATTATAATAGCAATATATAATATTCTAATGTATTTAATCAAAAAACAATAATATATTTAAAATTATTAAAGTAATAATATTTGGCCATTTTTGACTGTCTTAAAGAAAGACTGTCTGAAAGAGTCTTTTCACCATCTATCACTATTGTGTCTTGTTGCTCAACATTAGTGTGCACACGTAGTATTATTTTCAGTGTGTCCAGTAACGTGTGTCTCTCTGTAGGCTGGCGAGAGATGTTATGAAGAGGGTATGTTTGAAGCGGCCCGGCTGCTGTTTAATAACGTGTCTAATTTTGCTCGTCTGGCGTCCACACTCGTTCACCTCGGCGAGTTTCAGGCGGCTGTTGACAGCGCGCGAAAGGCCAGCTGCACACGCACATGGAAAGAGGTGAGAGAAAATCTGCTTCAGCGTTATTAAATACATATCTTTAAACTAGGGCTGTCAAGCGATTGAAAATGTTTAATTTAATTAATTACCTGAAGTACCGATTAATTAATCGCAAATTAATTGCACATCAATTTGGGCTGAAAAATGACCCCCCAAAAGATCATTTAAAGTCATTATTGTGTTAAATGAGAAAAGCATTGAATAGACATTTCTAAAAAGAAATATATTGATTCAGCATAGAATTTATTAGGCCACACAAAAACTTTTAAGGCTACAATAACGTTGTTTTCAGAGGAAGCATGAATTAGAATTGCATAATTAAAATTATTTGGTTTTAAATAGGCATTAATGGGTTTTTAAAAAAATTGAATATTAAAATATAAAATACGAAAAAAAAAAAATAAATAAATGATACTCTACGAAACAAACCGCCGGTGGCAGCAAGTCATTGTCTTAATGAGTGAGTCATTGAATCATTCATCCAACTGATTCATTCAAACGGATGATTCGTTCAGAAATGAAGCAAGTGACTGTTTTTAGGAATAAAAATAATATCTGTAATAATAATATTTGTATATATTTAAAAGTTTTTTTTATACATCTATATGGTTTTTATTCATTTTTATTTCAGTTTTAGTTAATTTAGTACATCAAGTTAAACTAAATGAAAATGAGAAACTAAATTTGAAACTAAAACCACCAGTAGGTGGCGGCAAGTCACTGCCTTAATGAGTTATTCAGTTATTCATTCAACCGATTCGTTCAGACGGTGGATTCATTTAGAAATGAAGCAAGTGAACTGTCTTTATGTATGAGTCACTGAATCATTGACTCACACGAATCGTTCGAAAACGCAGAATCTGGATTTTTCAAGTTCAAGTCCGCTGACGTTAATCCACTCTCCTGTCTGGTTTGTTTGTCGGACAATGACAGATTCTGCGTTTTGATTGGTCCGATCGCCTGTCAATCAAACTCCCGGCGAAGGGTCAATTCTGCTGTGACTTAGATTGGATTTTGGAACTATTTTAGTTAGCGAAATTGAGCAAAAACACACAATATTGACAATATTGTGTTTAAACTATAAGACAACATTAACTTCTTGTTTATTTACTGTTGCATGTAATCAATATCACATTTGCAATCGTGCAGATATTCGGGAAAAATAGCACTCTTGCTTGCCAGACTATATCATATGATATAAATATAAGACAATAACCCATATGAGGCATTTTTGCCTTCATATCTTGAATTTTAGGGGCATTTAACTGCATTGTAACGTCGTCGTCCTGCATAATGTTCGTCAGCAACTGCATTGTAAAAGATGACGTACAGGTTCAAATGAATGTGTTTAAAGGGGTCCTATTATGCTTTTTCACTTTTTCAACTTTAGTTAGTCTGTAATGTTGCTGTTTGAGCATAAAAAAGATCTGCAAAGTTAAAAAGCTCAAAGTCCACTTCAAAAGGAGATATTTTATTTAACAGAAATCACTTTTCAAAAACTACAACAAACGACTCGTTTGGACTACAA
>NW_015658739.1:169602-171533 GCF_001515625.1 Sinocyclocheilus rhinocerous | reverse complement strand
CGTTCATGCCAGACTGGGGAGAGAGGTGTTGTAATATTGTAAAATATGTGAAAAATAATGTGTTTTTCGAACAACCTAGAATGAGAGCCTGTTCTAGTACACCCCCAAAACAAAATCAAGACTTTGTAAAAGAGCATAATAGGACCCCTTTAACTGACAGCCCTACTTTGACATGCTCAACTCGTTTGTGTCCTCACTGAAATCATACTGCATGTTAGGTGTGTTTTGCGTGTGTGGACGGAGAGGAGTTCAGGTTAGCGCAGATCTCTGGCCTTCACATCGTCACTCATGCTGATGAACTGGAGGAGCTCATTCACTACTATCAGGTACACAGCCCTCTTCCTCTCAGTCTCTGGATGAGCTCAGGGCAGGTGTTTGACGTCTTCTCTGCCGGTCTCAGGACCGTGGGTATTTCGAGGAGCTGATGGTGCTGCTGGAGGCGGCGTTAGGGCTGGAGCGCGCTCACATGGGCATGTTCACCGAGCTGGCCATCCTCTACTCCAAATACAAACCTCAGAGGATGAGGGAACATCTGGAGCTCTTCTGGTCTCGGGTCAACATCCCTAAGGTATGACTCTCGCTGACGTGTTCCTTAAAAATGTGGGATGAAAAAAATCAAAAATGTTATTTTTCTGCATTCCGAAAGCTGCATCCTTTTACTGAGGACATTTCTGTATTTTCTTTTGCATTTCCTGTGTTTTTTTGTTTCTTTTTTTTGTGTGTTAATGTTGCACTTGGGTAGCGTTTGAATGTTACATTTTGGTTTGATTATTTATCATATCTACACCATTTAAAATTTTGGGGTCAGTGAACTATGTTTTTAACAGTGTCTCTCTTTTGATCACCAAGGCTGCATTTAATCGATTAAAAATACAGTAAAAACTGTAAAATTGTGAAATATTTTTACAATTTAAAATACGTGTTTCCTATGTGAATATATAGTAAAGTGTAATTTATTTCTGTGATCAAAGCTGTATTTTCAGCATCATTACTCCAGTCTTCAGTGTCACATGATCTTCAGAAATCATTCTAATATGCTGATTTGCTGCTCAAGAAACATTTCTGATTATTATCAATGTTGAAAACAGTTGTGCTGCTTCATATTTTTATAGAAACTGTGATGCATTTTATTTTTCAGGATTCTTTGATGAACAGACAGTTCAAAAGAACAGCATTTATTTGAAATAGAAATCTTTTGTGACAATATAAATGTCTTTAATGCCACTTTTGATCAATTTAGTGCATCCTTGATGATTAAAAGTATTACTTTCTAAAAAGTTTTGAACGGTAGTGTATTTAGATATCTAATTTTTAATTTTCTCTTGTTTTATGTTAATATGAATTCACTGCAGTAAATTCTGTGCGATTCGTGTTCGCTTCATGATGGTTGAGCAATGAGGTCATGATTTGTGTATGTTAGGTTGGTTGTGTTTATGATTTGCTGTGTTGTGATTGGTCAGGTGTTACGAGCGGCTGAACAGGCCCATCTGTGGGCGGAGCTTGTTCTCCTGTATGATAAATACGAGGAGTATGACAACGCCATCATGACGATGATGACACGCCCCAGCGACGCCTGGAGAGACGCGTCCTTCAAAGAGCTCATCAGCAAGGTCACGTCACTCTTCTTTCATTGAAGTATCTACTTTGTCTCAAACGTTTCTCTGAGTAAACTTTGAGACGTTGTAGAGATCTCTTCTGAGATTTCATTCGGATTGATGATGTTTATTGTTCTTCTGTCCGTTCGTCTCATGAAGGTGGCGAATGTGGAGCTGTATTATAAATCTCTGCAGTTTTATTTGGACTATAAGCCGCTGCTGCTCAACGATCTGCTGTCTGTTCTCGCTCCTCGACTGGATCACAGCAGAGCCGTCAGCTACTTCAGCAGGGTACGCCAACATTAACACTTACAATGACTATATACAGTATATATA
>NW_015658739.1:157741-164353 GCF_001515625.1 Sinocyclocheilus rhinocerous | reverse complement strand
TAAGGTGGCGAATGTGGAGCTGTATTATAAATCTCTGCAGTTTTATTTGGACTATAAGCCGCTGCTGCTCAACGATCTGCTGTCTGTTCTCGCTCCTCGACTGGATCACAGCAGAGCCGTCAGCTACTTCAGCAGGGTACGCCAACATTAACACTTACAATGACTATATACAGATTATGTATATATAAATACAAACACATGCATGTATATATTTAAGAAAAATATATAAAATATATATATATATATATATATATATAATGTAAAACAGTAAAACACCCACCCAAAACATGCAGCATTATTTTATTATATTATAGTGTATAACAATTTTAATTAGCTTTTAGTTTTATATTTCCAGTTTTCTATTTTAATTTGAATTTGTTTTAGTCATTTTTATTTGTTATTTTGTTTTTATATTTCTACTTGGCTTTAATTTATTTTTATTTTAGTTTTAGTAATTTTAGTACTTCAACTTAAATGTATTTTATTTCAGTTAATTGCCAAAGCAACATTTCTGCTTTTTTGATGTAACTTTTTCATCTAATATTTTATTTTATTTCAGTGATGTGGCATTATTTTAGTATTTATTTTATTTCTGTTAGTTGCACATTTTTCATCTGATATTTTTATTTTATTTCAGTTAACAAAATAGATTTTTAATAATTGTAGTTTATTTAATAATAATGGCACTGCTGTGATGAGGATCTTGTGTGTTTGCAGGTGAATCAGTTACGGCTGGTTAAACCGTATCTCAGGATGCATACGATAACTTCGACTCGATCGGTTTGGCTCAGAGGCTCGAGACACACGAGCTCATCGAGTTCAGACGCATCGCTGCGTATCTCTACAAGAGCAACCAGCGCTGGGCTCAAAGCATCCAGCTCTGCAAGAAAGACAAACTCTACAAGGTACAAACACGGAGGCGCATCATGAGAACATATGCATGCTGCACGATAACTGCTTACAGTGGCCATATTGTTTGTTTGTTTGTATATATCTGTTTATTTATTTCTGCACATTTATATTATATATTTAATTATACATATTTATATTGTTTTAATAGAACATATTAATGCTGCAAGACTTTGGGTTTTTATTATTTTTATTTATTTATTTACTTATTTAAATAAAAGTAAATAAATGATTGTTTTTAAATAATTTTCATTATTAAAAAAATAAAAATGAATTTTCCACCTTCTTTTTGCTGTGTGTATAGAGGAATGATTCACCCAGAAATTAAAACAGTCTTTTTATTACTTTATTCTTTAAATGAATTCTGAATAAAAATGTGCTATTTATTTATTTATTTATTTACTTACTTTCAATAAATAATATTGGTAACATTTTACAATAAGGTTCATTAGTTAACATTAGTTACTACTTTAGTTAACATGAACTAAAAATGAACAATACTTCTACAGCATTTATTAATCTTCGTTAATGTCAGTCTCAACATTTACTAATGCATTATTAAAATCAAATGTTGTATTTGTTAACATTAGTTAATGCACTGTGAATAAACATGAACTAACAGTGAACAACTGTATTTTAATTAACATTAACAAAGATTACTAAATACTGTAATAAATGTATTGTTCATTGTTTGTTCATGTTAGCTAATACATTAACTAGTGGAGCCTTATTGTAAAGTGTTACCGAAATATTTAATTAATTTAGTGGAATAATTTAGGAATAATTCACCCAAAAATCAAAAATCTGTCTTTATGTATTAGTTGATTAAAAAACATTATAAATGTGTATTTCAATTAGTGACTATTTATTTATTTATGTACATTTTCTAATTTAATTCAACTAATTTAGTGACTTTTCAACTCAATTTAAATGTTGTATTTGTTAACATTAGTTAATGCACTGTGAATAAACATGAACTAACAATGAACAACTGTATTTTAATTAACATTAACAAAGATTACTAAATACTGTAATAAATGTATTGTTCATTGTTTGTTCATGTTAGCTAATACATTAACTAGTGGAGCCTTATTGTAAAGTGTTACCGAAATATTTAATTAATTTAGTGGAATAATTTAGGAATAATTCACCCAAAAATCAAAAATCTGTCTTTATGTATTAGTTGATTAAAAAACATTATAAATGTGTATTTCAATTAGTGACTATTTATTTATTTATGTACATTTTCTAATTTAATTCAACTAATTTAGTGACTTTTCAACTCAATTTGCATTTAATTTACTGTTTGTTTATTTATTTATTCCTTATTCCATATTATTAATTTATTATTAATATTATTAATACATTTTTTAAATGAATTTTCATTCAAAATGTGCAAATAAATTAGTGACTATTTTCCCATTTTTTGCTGCTGTCATCATTTACTTCCCCTCAAGTTGTTCCAAAACTCTATGGCTTTTTTTCGTTCTCTCGTTCTTTCTGCCAAACAAAAAGTAAAGTTCAGCAGATTTATTCCAGCATTCTGCGTCTCGCTCCGTCTGTCTCTGTGTGTCAGGAAGCGATGCAGTTCTCCGCCGAGTCTCAGGACGGCGCTCAGGCTCAGGATCTCCTGCGCTGGTTTGTTGAGGAGGGGAAGCGTGAGTGTTTCGCCGCGTGTCTCTTCAGCTCCTATGATCTTCTGGCTCCTGACCTGGTCTTAGAGCTGGCCTGGAGACACGGCCTCGTGGACTTCGCCATGCCGTACTTCATTCAGGTGACGAGGGAGTACCTGAGCAAGGTGCGTATGAAAGCACACGGATCACAGACATCATAAACTGCTCATATACTTATAATGAAAGTCCACTTAAAACATTAGTCAAGGTTTCTTGCACCAATTCTGACCATTACTACATATACAGGAACAATCATTTTCATTTACAAGAAAAAAAAAACTAAGTGAATTTTCCACCTTCTTTTTGCAACTATGTGTATAAAGGAATGATTCACACAGAAATTTAAATTCTGTCGTTATTAAAAATAAAAATGTGCAGTTAATTTAGTGACTATTTATTTATCTATTTTTTTTTATTTTTTATTTTATTCTTTTATTTATTTAAGGTTATTTATTTATTTTTATTTATTAAGACTATTTTATTACTGTATAAAGGAATGATTCACACAGAAATTTTAATTCTGACATTATTAATAATTAAAAGTAAAAAATGTGCAATTAATTTAGTGACTATTTATTTATTTAAATATTTTCAATTTAGTGACTTTATTTATTTATTTATTTATTTAATTAAATATTTTCAATTAATTTAGTGACTAAGTGACTATTTATTTATTTAATTAAATATTTTCAATTAATTTAGTGACTATTTTCCAACCTCTTTTTGCTTCAGTGTCTTTAAAGGAATAATTCAAATTATTTAATTTGATTTAATTTGATTTATTTTTTTATTTTTTAAGTACATATTTGTCATTGAAAATGTGATCATCTGGCAGATTCAGATTTTCTGAACAGCAAGTAGATCATATTGATAATGTGTTAATGAATTTATCCTTACGTTGGCACAAAACTGAAATCAGATTTTGGTAACACTTTACAATAGGTTCTGTCTGTTAACATTAGTTAACTATATTAGAAGTAAATTACAATTATATTATTATTATAAATAATAAATTTCAAAATTTAATAATACATTTTTTTTTATTAAAGTTGTATCTGCTAATATTTTTAATGAACCTGTTCTGACATGAACAAACAATGAAGTTGTATTTTAATTAAATATTGTTAAAAATGATTCATAAATATTGTAACAAATGCATTGCTCATTTTTAGTTATTGTTAAATTTAGCATTTACTAATACATTATTAAAACCGAAAGTTGTATATGTCAATATTATTTAATAGACAGACATGGAAATATAACAGTTATATTTTTATTAACTATATTTTAATATTCAATAATAATAATACTTTATTAAAATATCTGTTAATATTATTTAACGGGCCTGTTTAACATGAACTTACAATGAACCATTGTATTTTTATTAATTATCATTAAAAAAGATTAATAAATGGCACCTTATTATGAAGTCTTATCCAGATGTATCTTCATTTGAGTCGCTTATGCAGCCTTGTTTTCTTGGAAAACTGTAAAATATTTAGTCTGTTTATCACTACACTTATATAAATGAGTGTTTTCTAGTTTATTAGTTGTTCAGGTTTAATTCAGTCACCCTAAATGAGATTCATAATGTTTTAGTGCCTGATAATTATTGTTCTGATTGCACAAATCAAATGAGATCATCTGCTAGAGTAGATAGAATATCTGTAGTGTAGTGAACTCATCTTTGAATTGTTAAAGTTTGACCTCTTTAAATTCTCCAGCAGGCTGTAAATGATGTAAAGCTGCTGTATTAAAGCTGACCTGACTGTGCGTCCTCCACAGGTGGATGAATTATCCGGACAGGTGAAGGTCTCTGACCCGTTCTGTCTCTCTCTGTATTAGATATTAGCGCATGTAGAGTACAGACGCTCCCCTCCTTCATTACAGGTTCCTGAATAGTTTGCTTGATTACCCACAGTGCACTGCTCTGCAGCTGTAATGAGCCTGTTTGTTTGTTTGTTTGTGTGAGTGCATTTTTGAGAACATAAAGGGAAGCTAATTATTATAAAATGGAGAATTATTCATATGTCAAGTGGTTTTCAATATAACCTGTTGTAAGTCCTGCAGGTGTCAGACGCAGTACATCAGATTGACCTGCAGAAGGCAGCAAACTCACTCTTACGTTAAACCCTGGAAAGTGTAACCTGAAATATCATTCAGAAAAATCTTTTTTTTTTTTTTTTGGAACAATGGAACAGTTATTGAACCTTTAGACAAAATCTTAAAAAAAAAAAAAAAAAAGTTTGCATATGTGTTTTGTGTTGAGTATCATCATATTTGATCCATCAGGCTTTTATCAGAATCAGATTTTGATCCATCAGGCTTTTATGGCTCATATAGTCTGATATAGTGAGAATAAAAAACTGCTCAGTTTTATTCAGAGACTTAAACTGAGCAAAAATACGTAATTTGCTGCAGATGCTGAAATGTAAATCAGTTTATTTTTATATCTTGTTTTCATTTTCATTTTCATTTCAGTTTTACTTTTTGTTGTCATTTTTTAATGTCTATTTTTTATCATTTTTATTTTAGTTTGTTATTTTAGTACATCAAGTTAAACTAAATGAAAATGATAAATGTTGCTAAATAAGCTTTTTTAATATTTATTTTATTTCAAGTGGATAATTGTAAAATATTAAGTCAGATGCTGCTCTTTATCACTATGCTTTCAAATAAATTAGTGTTTTTTATTCAGTAGTTGTAGTTAGTGTACATTTTTCTGTTCAGATTTAATTCAGTCAACCTAAATGAGATTATTAATATTTTAGTGCCTGCTAAATATTGTTCTGATTGCATAAATTAAATTATATAATGTGATAGAGCAGATATAATCAATGCAATTAGCTTTTTTATTTTTTTTTATTTTATATATATATATTGATTGCATTTATTTCAAGTATGGTTTTAGGTTTAGATTTAGTTGTAGTTTTAGTTAATTATAATATCCCTGCACAGAGCTGCTAAACAAACACTGGAAAAGCCAAATAATAATAGTTCATTAGTCTCACTGTAGGATGCTTACAATTGTCAATCAGCTATTATTTTAGCTTTTCACATATTATAACGATAAATATATACGACGAATGTGAGATCTTGCATTGTGGTTTTCTAAGTGGGATTTATAAGTCATATTTATATAATGCATTGCTTAGGGAAAATCATTGATGTTTTAAAGTATTGTTAAGTGAATGTGAGTGTATGTGTGCATGTGGTGTGACATTACTGGGCATCTGCATGATGATGCTGTAAACAGACGTCAGAGGAGGACTTGAGGAGTGTGTGAAGGGCATGAGCGGCTCAATGGACGGCGTTTGGATAAAAAGGACTCAGCGTGACACTTTGACAGTGATGTTTGCTGCTCCGTTGACTTCTGCGTCTCTTACAGGTGGATAAACTGCAGGAGGCTGAGGACAAGAGAGCGCCTGAAGACCAGACTCCTGAAGCCTCCTCCATCGTCTATGGTATGTTCATCATCAGCTCTTTCATGCACTTTCTACTAAATCAATCTTTTCTAATTGCTGGTCAATGTGCACATGCATCAGACGCCATCTCAAGCAAAAAAGTAGTTTAAAATTGCTTACAGCTGATTGTTTTGTGGCAAGAAACATGATGAAATTAAATGCAGCTTCAATAATTCCAGTTTAAATACATTATAATTGAGAAACTTCTCCAACCAGGACTATCTCCAACAGGAGTAAATATTAGCTAAATATTTACAGATTTTCAGACGCCGTATTTTGTTCCATTATTTTTTCATCTTTTTTGAATAAAGCATGTTTGCTCCTCGACATGTAGTTTACAGCCGATCCAGTAGTTTGTGATTCTCTGTTTTCTTCCGTACAGCTCAGCCAAACCTTCTTTATGATCTATAATTGTTATTCAACAGAAACCGCTGTGAAATCCTGCCCAGATGCTGAGTGCTTGTGATGCATTATCAATCACAGATCACGTTAAATGCTCCCATTCATAAATATGAATATCTGTGTGTGTGTGTGTGTGTGTGTGTGTGTCTGTGTCTGTGTGTGTG
>NW_015658739.1:153833-157660 GCF_001515625.1 Sinocyclocheilus rhinocerous | reverse complement strand
TGTGTCTGTGTGTGTGTGAGTGTGTGTGTGTGTGTGTGTGTGTGTCTGTGTCTGTGTCTGTGTGAGTGTCTGTGTGAGTGTGTGTGTCTGTGTCGGACAACAGCTGATGCTGAGTGGCAGTCAAACACACGTCACTCCTCAGACGGGTTTCCCAGCTTACGGTTTCACTCCTCCGGTGTACGGCTTCAACCTTCAGCCTTGAATTTTCCCGCTAGGAATTCTGGGAATCGTGTGCCTGTGCTGCATTCAGGAAGCATGACGAAGCATCTCTGCAATCAAATGAACATCCAGCGCTACTTCCTTACATACGTGTGTTGCGTTCACCGCTCAACAAGCTGCTCGTTAACTTATATTTTCATTTGAATCTGATCAGATCGCGCTGATGATGAGAGGAAGGACACTAAACCGAGCGACACTAGTTAGGGTGAACAGTACAGTATTTGTAGTGACAAACTCATTTCTTGGTTCTTTTGTCCATTCTCGTCTGTTTTTAATCGTTTGATTCTGCAGTATTAACTTTGTTTACATTTCAAGCGGTACTAAATTTCAGTTTTACAATGTGAAAATCTCACCATCAGTGATGAGCACAACCAAACGTCTGTTTATTTCACGCTAGCTTGATGTAGCTGTTACTTGCGCATGATTATTGAAGCTTTTTCTGCTGCTGTTCATCATCCATGTTACTGCAAGCCATATGCACTGTCTATATAATGTTGTAGTCAAAAGAGACATTATTTTTTAGGAAAACAATATGCAAAAAATACAAAAAGTGATGTTTGGGTTGCTCAGTGTGTAGCGACTCCTTAGACTGAAGAGTCACAGAGAATAAAGTTTACATGTGCTGTTCATTCTGTCTCACTCTCAAGTCACTTCAGGTCACAGTGTCTCACGTTGTTCCTGTTTAATGTGGGTTTTGTATGTTTTTCCGGCATGTTCTTGTCTGGGTTCTTGCTCAATTTTGATCAAAACGTAGTGTAGCAGAAAGATCACTGATACAAAAACATTTTGGGATTAGTTTGGTTTTCAGCATCACTGTAGTGGCAGAGTTATGATGCATTCAATGGTTATGTTCCAGAAAGTAATGTTATATTCCCAATTTCATTTTCCGTAGTACAGTGACGGAATCAGAATATATATTTCTACAATACTTCATAGAAACTATGTCCAGAAAAAAACTATGTTAGCACTGTAGTACAAAAAAAAAAAGCATTGTGTTACCATAGTGCACAGTGTTTTTTCTTTTAGTTAAAATTAGTGCATAATATACAGTAACAGCAGCTCCTTTATATTGATCACACTAGAGTTTTAACAGATTTTACAGATTATACATGTATCTTTGATGTATAGAGGCCCAAACCTGCAAAAAAAAAAAAAATGTAATTAAAAATAAATGAATAAATACATATAAATAATATAATGGAAAAATAAAGGAATAAATGACTTTATAAAACAAATACAAATTATTAAATTTAGTCCTAAATTTATTTATTTTATCATTTTCAGTACTGATTCTTTATTTAAATTTGTTATCACTTTTTTATTCTTTCATTTATTGATTTATGTATTTTAATGTATTTTTTATTTATACATTCCTTTATTTTTATATGCATTTATTTCCGCATGTCTACATTTTCATATTTAAATATTGCCACATTTATTTATTTTTCATTTCTGCAGGCTGAGCCTCCATACTGCTGATTTTTTTCTTGTTTCTTTTTTATTTAAAACTAAAACCTCGAGCTGTTTTCTGTCAGTCGGATGATGTGAAGGAGTTTTAGGCTGGAGATCCACCTTAACTCGAGTTTCGTTTCTGGAGGGCGTGACGCCGAGAGAGAGTGAGTGAGAAAGAGAGAGAGAGCGAGATGCGAGCCCCGCCCCTGTGTGCCGATCTGCCCGCTGATTGGCTGAGAGCAGTCTCTTGTCATCAGTCTATGATCGGCGGATCGCGCGCTGCTCTCAGATGAAACAGTGACTGAAGATGACGGTCAAAGCCAAACTCACCCATCCTGGAAAAGCCATCCTGGCAGGTCAGTTTATACACACGACTAACACATAAAGACCAACAGCTCATAAATAACACAGAACTGAATTTTCATAACCAATTTGAGGTGAATTGTATTCATTTCTGAACTCTGAATGTCTGTTTGCATCTGAACTTGTGAAAGAAGCTTCAGAAAAGGAGTGAAAATACTGACGATTGGATTTTTGTTGGTTATTGCAGTGAAATATTGTGTGAATGAATATATTCAGAAAACTCCTTTACATTTGCTAGATCGTTAGACAAATGGTTAAGTATACGTGTGTGTGTGTGTATATATATGTTGGGATCAGTAAGATTTTTAATGCGTTTCTATTTTGAATAAATGCTATTCTTTTTAACTTTTTATTCATCAAAGAATCCTGAAATAAAGTTTCACAGGTTCCAAAAAATATTAAGCAGCAAAACTGTTTCTAATATTGATAATAAATCAGCATATTAGAATGATTTCTGAAGATCATGTGACACTGAAGACTGGAGTAATGATGCTGAAAATTCAGCTTTGATCACAGAAATAAATTACATTTTAAATTATGTTCAAATGGAAAACTGTTATTTTAAATTGCAATAATATTTCACAATATTGCTGTTTTTTTTCTGTATTTCTGATCAAATAAATGTAGCCTCGGTGAACAGAAGAGACTTAAAAATATTACAAATCTTACTGATCCCAAACTTTTGAATGGCAGTGTATATATATATATATATATATATGTGTGTGTGTGTGTGTGTGTGTGTGTACATATATATACACACACACACACACACTATACATTATATACTGTATATATATATATATATATGTAAAATGTAGAAAATAGTCACTCATAAGCCGAACACAGATGTATGTTATCACTTGTGCATTAGAGATTACAGATAGTGGTTTATTTGAGATGTTTTGGTTCAGACACATGATTTATCAGTCATGTAAAGGTCAGATCTAGACGAGGACACACAGCTGATGTCCAAACACTGATGCTCACTTCTGTCAGAGAAAGACGGACGGTTGTGTGTTTAAATTAACGTCAATGATTTTAAGATGGCGAAACTTAGTCAAAGGGTGTAAAAAGTTCAAACAAACTCATTAATAATTAATAATAATGATAGTTTTAGATATAAAATGAACCGTTTTGACTCCTTTTGATTCTGATTGGAAGAGTGATGCTTGAAGCTGTCATAAAATGGAAATAAACTATAGCCTAATGAATCATAATACTTGGCAGAACAATTGTTTATCCTTTATTCTTCAGAATTATTAATAATATTTATAAATGAACATAAGCCTAACTATTCATTGCACAACTGTGTCTTTTATCATAACGCTCATGCTGCTGCTTTATGAAAGCAATAAGCAACTCAAGGCCTTATTTTTTGCAATGCTGCATAAACGCAGTGTAATGATGCTCTTAGAATAGATTCAGACTCAGAGCTATTATAAAGTAGGGTTGGTCATTACGATCTCTCTCTTACCTGTCTGTGTGAACGCTGACGGACCCGCTCTGCTCTTCTCTGGGTAATTGGTGAACTACCATCTGGAAACTGTTCATCTGAAACCAAATGACAGGTTTTAATGGCTGTGATATTTTTCTCTATATACGCTGGTGCTGCTCCACTCGTCTGTAATTACACAAACCAGCCTTCAGATGGAAATGCCACGTCTTATTTGCAGAAGAGAATATGACAGGCTGTGAGCCCAGTTTAAACCAGTATTTTGTCTTTATTTAACACAGTAATTGCCATTGACATAATATGAGGAAAATACAGTGTATTACACGGTTTATGTGTGTAT
>NW_015658739.1:152431-153782 GCF_001515625.1 Sinocyclocheilus rhinocerous | reverse complement strand
TTGTCCAAATTAAGTTCTTAGCAATGCATATTACTAATCAAAAATTAAGTTTTGATATATTTACAGTAGGAAATTTACAAAATATCTTCATGGAACATGATCTTTACTTAATATCCTAATGATTTTTGGCATGAAAGAAAAATCAATCATTCTGACCCATACAATGTATTGTTGGCTATTGCTACAAATATACCCCAGTGACTTAAGACTGCTTTTGTGCTGCAGGGTCACATATATGTGTGTCATGACTTCAGTGCTGGAGGATGTTTTGAAGGCAACTTTATCAGATGGATCTCAAATATTCAGGAAGTGCATCTGATCAGTTAAAACTGGTGAAAACTGTGCATTTTTTGTTTGCATGATGTGTTTGTACTCTTTATTCACACCAAGATTAAAAAGCTCTTTTGTTTGAGACTCTTCTGGAAGTTCAGGCAGTTCAGGTCGGTTTACTCCTGCACGCCGCGGGGTGTCTGTGTTGTTTTCGTATGTATTGTACAAGTTGTGCTTCCAGCTGCTGGACTGGGATTGTTTTGTATTGTAGAGCAGCTCTGGTTTACTGTCACACAAACCCATCAGCGACCTGGAAACAGTTCACACGCTACACACACACGGCTTTCCATAGTCACATGTGTAGTGAGATTACAGCCGTAGACGTGTTCACATGTGCGATCTCCTGTCACGGCAGGGTCTGATGTAAGCTAAACTCTGTGACATGCTGTTGATTAGCATAGAAATTCATTTTACCCCACACTTTACATATACATTTATGCATTTGGCTTTTATCTAGAGCGACTTACAAAAAGAGCAGGAACAATCACTTGCTGTTCTTCTGTCACTTTGTCATATTTACAGTAATGCACTTTGCACGTTGCATCAGGATAAACATTTTAAATATATATATAATAACTCTTAAACATTCAATCTGTTCAGCAACCTTTGATTCATTTTAGTGAGTCAGTTCAAATTGTGAATCGGATCAAACAGTGATTCAATGACTCATTTGCTTTGTTCATTTTTGTACTTGTTTTGTCCTTTTTCAATATTTTTTGTTTTGTATTTTCTGTATTTTTTGTGTTTATGTACTAAAGCAAAAACATGTCTTGATTATTTTAACTTGATTTGAACTGCTTTAGTTTTAGTCTTTTCAGTTTACTTGGATATAAATTATGAGTAATATAAATTATGTCATAAATAAATATGACATAAATATTGAGATACACTGTAAATATTGCATGTCCAAATATTGTGTGCATTATATCCAAAACATCACTAATGAAATTGCCGTGTGTGTGTGTCTGTGTGTGTGTGTCTGTGTGTATGTGTCTGTGTGTGTGTGTGTGTGTCTGTGTGT
>NW_015658739.1:148990-152342 GCF_001515625.1 Sinocyclocheilus rhinocerous | reverse complement strand
GTGTGTGTGTGTCTGTGTGTGTCTGTGTCTGTGTCTGTGTATGAACAAATTTGTTACTTTAAATAACTTGTTTCTCTCTCTCTCTCTCTCTCTCTCTCAATCTCTCTTTCTTTCTGGCTTTTTAAAATTAAAACTATATAAACATAATACAATAAAAAATAAAATAAATGTTAACTGAAAGAAAATATATAATATAAAATATTTATAAATTATAAAAATAAAATAATTGTAAATAAAATATATAAATACATACTTATTTCAACATTTCTCGTTTTCCTTTATCTTGTAGTAAATAACTAAAACTAATAAATGAAAAAATAATAAAAACTATATAGGCGTACATAAAAAGAATATAAAATTAACAATAATAACAAATAAAAATGGCAAAACAACAACATTACTAAAACTTTAACTAAAATTAAAGTGAAAACATACAAAATACAAAAATAAAATCAACATATTAACAAAAACTGTAATAGTATATCAATGATACACTAAAATAACACTGGAAATTGCTTCTGTGTTATTTTTGCTATATTTTAAATGTGCTCTCAGACTTTTAAACCCTGCTGTATATTGAAGTCTGTCAGAAGGCTCAAATATATCAAGATATATTGTTCAGATATTTCATGCAGCCGTGTTATAGTGATGGGTCGGTCGCCTGCGGGCACTTCTGTCTAATGCAGAGCCGTCAGATCGCTGCTATTGTGTTTTCTTCATCACTCAAGCCCTTTCTACAGCCATTGCTGTGTAAGAGTGTGTGTGTGTGTCTCGCCGGGAGGCTGCAATTAAGCTCAGCGAGTGCTCGTCTCCTCTCTGAGGCCGAGGGCTCGTCACCGGTCCACTCATCAGCGTCTCTACCCTTCATTCACAATCACTTGTTCTTCCGTCTGTCTGTTTTTCTGTCTGTCCTGCTGATTTCGTCTGTCTCTCACCTGAGAGCCTCTCAAGACGGCTCGAGGCCCTCGAGTAAACATCATGTATTAATAGAGCCGTAATGTCACCGTTTGCTTCAGCAAGAAACATGAAAGGAATTATTCATCTGTCATCTGCCTTCAATGTAACACCAGAATCCAGAAACACATTCCTCCGGCGGGAATCACCACCGTGACATTCTGTCATTATTTACTCACTCCAAATGAGTGGACATCAAAGTTTGGGGTCAGTATGATTTGCATTTTTGTTAAAAAGTGACAGTAAAGACATTTAGAATGTTACAAAAGATTTCTATTTCAGATAAATGCTGTTCTTTTGAGCTTTCTATTCATCAGAGAATCCTGAAAAATAAAATATATCACGGTTTCCACAAAAATATGAAGCAACACAGTGGTTTTCAACATTGATAATAATCAGAAATGTTTCTTGAGCAGCAAATCAGCATATTAGAATGATTTCTGAAGGAGACACTGCAGTAATGATGCTGAAAATTCAGCTTTGATCACAGAAATAAATTACATTTTACAACATATTTACATAGAAAACAGTTGTTTTAAATTGTAAAAATATTTCACTTTTTTTCTGGATTTTTTTTATCAAATAAATGCAGCCTTGGTGAGCATAAAAGTCTAATTAACCGACCCCAGAATTTTGAACAGTAGTTTATGTATAGATGTTTTGAGTATATATTATAGTATATATTTGAGAATATTCAGAATATCCTCTTTTCCATATAATGAAAGCATATGCAAGGCTATTAAGCTCCAGAAAGACAAACAAAAAAATATAAAATAAAATAGTCCATATATTAGTGCGTAAGCCGTCATATAACTTTAACGTAGTGCACAAGTCTTCTGGACTGTTGTTATGATATTTTTATGGTGTCTCTCTGCTGTTTTTGGACCTCAACAGCATCCCTCCTAATTCACTGTTATTGTATTCAAAAGAGCAACGTGAGCATTCTTCAAATCATCTTCTTTTGTGCTCCACTGAAGAAAGAAGTTCTTACATGTTTTGTATTGACAAGGGAATGGCTAAATGATCACATTTTAGGGTGAACTAATATTTTTATCCAAACAAGTCAGGAGATTTTGATGATGATTTATTGTAGATCTTGTGTGAATGCTGAGAGCTTGTGTTTTATTGATGTGGTGTGTTTGGTTAAGGTGTGTGTGTGTGTGTTTTGACTGATATTTCAGTGCAGCAGGTTATTACTGAAACACACACACAGAGCGCTGACTGATTTGTCGTGTTTCACTGGCAGGGCTCAGATGTGGCGTCTGTGGTAATTTCCTGCCGTTCGCTCTGTTTCTGTTTCCACGCGCAGACGTGAATGCGTCAGAGAGCTTGTAAAGGCCTTTAGCTTGATGTATGATGCTTCTGGGTGAAGCAACCAGCAGTAGCTCATGGGGTTATTGATTAGCTGCTTTAGCAGCTCTCTCTCTCTCTCTCTCTCTCTCTCTCTCTCTCTGTGTGTGATTTTAATACAACCTTATGTCAAACAGATCTTGTCTAAGAATAAAAAAATTGGTAACACTTTACAATAAGGTTGCATTAGTTAGTTAATGCAAAAACTAACATGAAATAACAATGAGCAATACATTTGTCACAGTATTTATTAATCTTTGTTAAAGGAAAATGTAATTCAAAAATAAAAATGTGCTCACCCTCCGGCCAGGATAACCTGAAGGTGAGGACATTTTAAGCAAATTTTCATTTTCGGGTGAACTACTAATTTAACGTTAGTTAATTCAAATACAACTGTTCATTGTTAGTTCACGTCAGCTCGGGTCCATTATATAATATTAACAGATACAGATACTGCTGATTTTAATAATGTATTAGTAAATGTTAAAATTAACTAAGATTAATAAATGCTTAAGTATTTTTCATTGTTATTTCTAATGACAAATGGAACCTTAAAGTTCTATCGAAAAAAATCATTGATCTAAGGCAAGAAAATGGAAAGGAAAATAGGAAAGGGACAGCGAGTGTGATGGATGTAGTGTTTTGCTCTCAGCCTTGTTGTGTAGCTCATATATTTCAGTTTGTCCCTGTGAGACTGATTAACTGTGTGTGTGTGTTAGGGGTTGAATGTGTGATTATATTACTGGATGCTCGAAATTGAACGGGAGAATGCACGTTTTAAACAGCTTATTGTACAGGTACAGTTAATCGCGTTCTAATCTAATGCGCTGCTGCACTGTAACGCACGCACACACATTACAGACAGTAGCTCGTACATCTCGCGCACAGAATCATTCAGCGTGGAAATGTATTGTCAACACTGTTCCGTGATTTCTCAATAAAATAGCTTAGAAACTGAAAAGTTCAAGCATATATTTCTTAATAACTAGTAAATCCCACAGCTTCACTACTAGTAGAGAGACGCTGCCAGGTAGAATTAATTCACACA
>NW_015658739.1:137386-148937 GCF_001515625.1 Sinocyclocheilus rhinocerous | reverse complement strand
TGTACAGTATAAAAACCATTACGCCTATGGAGAGTCCCCACTTTTCACAAAAACAAACCTGTGTGTGTGAGTGTGTGTGTGTGTGTGTGTGTGTCGTGCAGCGGGTCAGGGATGGGCTAATGGTCTCTCCCAAAGTCCCCACGGGCAGATGAGCTATTACAATTAGAGAGATGAGAGAGGATCGTTGCTCTTATTTCATCCTGTCTGATGCATCTGTATGAACGGATCGTGGCTGTAAAAACAAGACCATCTTTAAAAACACAGATTATTTTAATAGTCTGTAATGAATACTAGAATAATACCCAGTGTATCAAACATATTTATATTTCTTAAATACCGTAAAAAGCTTGGGGTCAGTAAGATTTTTATTCTGAAAGAAATTCTTACGTTTATTCATCAAGGACATTAAATTGATCAAAAGTGATAGTAAAGACATTTATAATGCCACAAAAGATTTCTATTTCAAATAAATGCTTTTCTTTTGAACTTACTTTTCATTAAATAAGCCTGAAAAATAAAATGTATCATGGTTTCCACAAAAATATTGGGCAGCACAACTGATTTCAGCATTGATATTAATCAGAAATGTTTCTCGAGCAGCAAATCAGCATATTAGAATGATTTCTGAAGATCATGTGACACTGAAGACTGGAGTAATGATGCTGAAAATTCAGCTGCGCATCACAGAAATAAATTACAGTTTAACAGATATTCACATAGAAAACAGCGGTTTTAAATTGTAATAATATTTCACCGTTTTCACCTTGCTAAGCAGAAGAGACATGAAAACATTTAAATATTTTTTACATAAATCATACCTAAATAATTAACTTGAACCAAATCATGATCAGATTATTGATTTCATGATCTACTTCTTCATGTAGTTATGAAAGAAACATAATCTAATCAAAATATTGACCCAGCAGATTGCTACTGTTTACTGTGAGTGTTTGTGTTTATGAACTAGTGGTGTTTGTCTGATCTTTCATCTGCAGGTGGAATCGCAGGCGGCATTGAAATCTGCATCACGTTTCCTACGGAGTATGTGAAGACTCAACTGCAGTTAGATGAGAAAGCCAATCCGCTCCGTTACAGAGGCATCAGTGAGTATACACACACACACACACACACATACATACTCACACACGTATGACTAACAGCCTAATGCATGAGAAACACACTCATCTGAAATACAACACACAGCCACACTCTCTCACACACACACACACACACACACACACTCAGGTGTGACGTTCACATCCTCTTTGGAGTTAATTAGTGAAACTCTCTGGGCCAGAACTGATTCCAACCTGCTGAACATTTTAACAAGCCTTCTGTTGATTTAGCAGACAGACTGACAGTTGCTCTTAGAAGCACATCTCTAATACCCAGATGATGCTCTGTGCAGTGTTATTTTAGTATCATTGATATACTGTTACAGTTTTTGTTAATATTTTGAATTAGATTTTTTATATATGTTATGTTTTAACTTTAATTTTAGTTGATTTCTATTTCAAATAAATTCTGTGAATTGCCGCTATTTGAAAGTGAAAGTAAAATGCGCACGCCGCTTTTTAAAAGAGGGAACGCCCCCACGGTGATACCGGTATTATCCGTGTTGTCACACGTCAATTAACCGGTGGGAAAATTTCCTCACCGTCACAACCTTACTGAAGACTGGAGTAATGATGCTGAAAATTCAACTTTGATCACAGAAATAAATTACATTTTACAATATATTCACAAAGAAAACAGCTATTTTAAATTCTAATAATATTTCAGTTTTTACTGTATTTATGATCAAATAAATGCAGCCTCGGTGAGCAGAAGAGACTCTCTGAATCAGCTGTAATGATATCATGATCTTTTCTTCACAGTGGACTGTGTGTCACAGACGGTCCGTCATCACGGAGCGAAGGGTTTATATCGAGGCCTCAGCTCGCTGCTGTACGGATCCATCCCTAAATCTGCAGTCAGGTACATAAACGCACTCTAACAGATGCGTCATCATGCATACCTGAGTTGAGCAGCCGATCTATTTCAGACAGCTGACATTTATTATGCTGATTGTTTTTGTTGAAGTGAGCAGCTCTTTCTCATTCAGAGGCGGGTTTGGTTTCTCCCGTGAGTCTGTGTGTGTTTGATGTGACGGAGCAACAGTGCGTGTCAGACTGATGCTCTCTGGTCTCTGAGGAAGAAGACAGAACTGACTTCAGCGCACGTAAACACACATCAGCTTCTGTCACCCTTTACTCACCCTGCTGTCGTTCTGCACCCGTATGACAAAAACCCGTATGGTTATTTACATTTAGTCATTTAGCAGACGCTTTTATCCAAAGCGACTTACAAATGAGGACAATAGAAGCAATCAAAATCAACAAGAGAGCATGGAAGAGATGTGTTTTTAGCCGATACTTGAAGCTGCTCGGACTGAGTTGAGCAGGTCATTCCACCAGGAGGGAACAGTTAATGAAAAAGTCTGTGAAAGTGATTTTGTGCTTCTTTGGGATGAAACAATAAAGCGTCATTCACTTGCACAACACAAGCTTCTAGAGGCACATAAGTCTGAAGTAATGAATTTAGGTAAACATTTCATAGTGCACTCGTAGTCCACTAGGCTCCAAAAAAGAACAAAACTGTGTGATTAAAGCACCGTAAAAGTATCCTAACATTAGTCCATTCACTCGTGTGCTGTTTTCTAAGCGTTATTATTTTAGTATCATTAATTTACTGTTATAGTTTTTATGAATATTTTGAATTTGTTTCTTTAATATATTTTATATTTTCATTTTAGTTTTAGTAATATTATGTTATGTTTTTAGTTTTTAGTTTATTACGGTAATATACTGTTATAGTTTTATGTTGATTTTGATTTTTATATTTTTCATTTTCATTTTAGTGAAAGTTTTAGCAATTTTGTTGTTTTTGCCATTTTTAATAGTTCAGCTATATAAGTATTATAATTTTGTTGAATTTTTTTATATTTTTCATTTTCATTTAAGTTAGTTTTAGTAATTTAGTTTTTGTCATTTCTGTTCCTTTTTTTATTTATCTATATAATTTTTATACTTTTTTTGTTTTTAGTTCATTAATAAATATACTGTTATAGTTTTTATTAATATTTTGAATTAGTTTTTATTTTTATATTTTCCGTTTTCATTTTCATTTTGGTTAGTTTTAGTCATTTTATTGTGTGTTTTTGTCATTTGTATTAATTTTTAAAAACATATCTATATAATTTTAGTAATTTTGTTTTAGCTCAATATACTTTTATAATTTTTATAAATTTTTTGAGTAAATTTTTATTTTTATATTTTTCGTTTTCATTTTAGTGAAAGTTTCAGCATCTTGGTTGTTCATGACATTTTTATTAGTTTTTTTAAAGATATATCTATATTAAATATATTATTTTAAATGTATGTATACAATTTTTATACTTTTTAAAATTAATGTACTGTTAATGTAGTTTTTATTAATATTTTGTTTTATATGTATATTTAGTTTTTATTTTTATATCTTCCATTTTCATTTTAGTTAAATAAAAAATAACAATGAAAAATAAAATTTATTTAAAATATATTCAAAACAACAGCAGCATTAGCATTTTCCATAAAAATCTGATTTCCAGACAGGTTTGAAATGACATAACGGTGAATAACTTCATATTTGGGAAAACGATTCCTTTAACATGGAGAGAAAACAGGAATAAAATTCTACTAGGATTCAGACCTGCATGAAAAGTCGAAAGTGAAACACGTGTCCAGACAATAGTTCCCATTCTAGTTATTCTGAATCTAATTCGTCTCATGTTTAGTGGTGTTTGTCTCTTTAAGGCCGTGTCGTCTGTCCCTTCATCACACTCTGATTGATTATCGTCTTCCTCCTCCTCTTTTCATTAGCTGATTGCACTGGTTTTGCGCGGGTGACCTTGTGTTTGTCCTGCTAATGGATCCTGTGCTGTACGTCTGACCGATGGATCCGAGCCCATATTGCATTTACGAGCAGCGTCTTATTTGAATGCAGCTGTGTTTTCCAGAGTGCCGCACCCAAACCATCCGCTTCAGCTCTGGTAGATTTACACTGGTTTACAGAGGGCCTGCAAACGCACATATCCTCAAAATCAACTCAGTACAGTTGTTGTTGTTTTTTTGCGTTAGTGCTACAAAATGCGCAGTATACAAAACACTGTGGAGGATCGTATCCCACAATGCAATGCACTCAGCTTGACCTGGAAGTCATATCAACCCTTCATTATTTAACTGGACTGCCAAAAATAGAACAATTTTTATTTTTTAAGATAACTTTATGCTGTAATTAAAGATGCAAGTATGTGTTTATTCTAGTGTTTGTAGAATACAGTATACATTTTTTGTATAATCACTATTTTGTGCATACCAGTGTTATTTTAGTATCATTAAAAGACTAGTCTATATTAATATATTAATATTTTAAATTTGTTTTTATTTTTATGTGTTATGTTTTCATTTTAATTCTAGTTAAAGTATTTTTGTGTTTTTTTTTATCACTTTTATTCGTTTTCGTTAGTTTTTTTTGTGATTATATCTATATAGTTTTAATAATTTTTTAATTTTTATTTCAGTTTTAGTTATTTTAGTACTAGTTACAACAATGAGAAATGTTGCTCTGGCTACTATAGCCAATTTTTTTATTTTATTTCAGTTAATAGTTATTTTATTTCAAGTTAATAAACTGTTATAATTTATATTGCTATCTTAAATTAGTTTTTTTTTATTCTTATATTTTTCTTTTTCATTTTAGTTAATTTTAGTAATTTAGTTGTTTTATTGTCATTTTTATCAGTTTTTTAAATATACCTATATGATTTTTATACATTTTTGTTTTAGTTCATTAATGTAATGTTATAGTTTTTATTAATATTTTGGAAGAGTTTTTATTTTTGTATTTTCATTTTAGTTAGTTTTAGTAAATTTGTTGTTTTCATCATTTTTATTAGTTTTTTTCAATTATGTCTATATAAATGTTTTAAATATTTGTTTTAGTTCATTAATATAATGTTATAGTTTTTATCAATATTTTGGGAGTTTTTATTTTTGTATTTTTATTTTAGTTTTAGTAATTTTGTTGTGTTTTTGTCATTTATATTAATTTTTTTATATATCTAGATATTTTTATACATTTTGTTTTAATTCATTAATATACTGTTATAGTTTTTATTAATGTTTTGAATGAGTTTTTATTTTTATATTTTTCGTAGTTAATTTATGTATATATATATATATATATATATATATATATATATATACTGTAAAATTTATGGTACAAAACAGGCAGCTGTGGTTGCCGAAATTTTACCGTAAAAATTACGGTATATATATATATATATAAAGCAGCCATTGTGAGCTTGTGCTGATAACAAGTACTGTAGCATAATGCTGTTTAAATCATTTATTAATGCATACTGCATACTATTTCACAATTTATTTGAAAAATTGTATGCAATATAGTATATGCTAAGCAGCTGATTAGTATTCCTTTCTAAACAGCCAGTCTGTCTCGGTAGTGTGAGTTTCATCCTGTCATGCTGAAAAAGCTACATGAATAGTGCAGGATGGATGATTTTAAAATTGAATTTGAGTCAATTGAATTTGATGGAGAGAGAGAGAGAGAGAGGCAGATGGAGAGATTGTTAAATGCATGATGCCAGCGGAGACATTAAGCAGACAGACGAGTCAAGCGTTCAGGTAGAATGACAGACAGTTTGTGTTTAGCTCGTCTGTTTGTTCAGTGCTGTGCTGTAAAAAGCGCTCGACTCTGCTGGATGTCCTGCGATCGTATCTGTCTTGAGCACCAGAAATAAAGGGGAGCAGGTAATAAAAACACACGGCTGCTTCCTGCTGCTAATGGACACCTGACGCTTTACTGCTGACGCGGCGGCGTTCAGGAGGAAACGCTTTAGTACGCCACAGATCTGATTCTGAGGATTGTGACTTGTGGCTAATCAGTGTGTCTGCATGCATATGTTTGTGGAAATGCATGTCTGTGTTTCCTTTGTTAACAAGTAATATACAATAATATAATATAGTAATATAATATAGTCACTGACTGAATTCAGAAAAGCATACTAGCGTACTATTCTTGCTATTTCTGCCACATATAGCAAAAATAGTAGGAGGAGTATCCTAGTATGCTGTTCTGAATTCAATGTCTGTCTTGCTAATGGGAGTTACATCCTTTGTTTAATTTTTAATTCATTTTTATTAGGGTTTTGAGTGTGTAGCGCTGAAACCCTATTGTAATTGATAGAGTGGTCAAGGATCAGCAATCTCCACCTAAAACTGATCAGCAGACCAAACCGTAAGTCGTAGAGACTTGAAACTTGGAGGGATGGTAGTACTCACACTGTCTACAAGGTCACCAATGCTTGCCCCAATCGGCCTCACGGGGGCGCTACAGCGATCAAAAGTACGAAATCGCTCATAACTCCTAAACCGTTGGTTGCAGGCTCAAGTGTCTTATGTCGTTGGAATCCTTGGCTCATGTCAGAAAAAATGCACACCTCGGATTTGATCGTCTGCGAAATTTTCGGGTATTTTGGATTTTTTGAAAAACCTACTTTTGCGAACTAGTCCTAGGTTTTTGCCTGATCGGAACCAAACCAGAGTAGAAAGATTATCTGGAGAGTGGATATTAATAATTATCAAAAAAAGTCGAACTTTCAACTGTGTAAGAGCTCAATCTGAGGTCACATGAAAAAAATCGTGGAGCTTGGCCACTTGGTGGCGCTATAATAGGGAAAAAACTTAAAAAGCTGCGCAACCATTTGTCCAATCAACATGAAAATTGGTATGCAGTGTCTTTGTTCGAAGTGACACAAGTGTCTATGAGGACATTTGCGTATCTCAAAAAACATGGCCGCCATCGGCCAATGAAATTTGAGCACCTATTAGACAAGGTTAACGGAGGCCGATTGGAACGAAACTCAGTGGGCCTGTTTGACTCATAGCCCTAAAGGTCTGTGAGAAATTTAGAAGAAATCGGCCAAAATATGGCATTTTTCAAGGGCGTAAACGATTGTATGTTGCACAGTTTTTCACACAGGCACACAATATTCATATTATATGATAGATCTCCTCATTCTGAACAACTTTGCCTCTAGAAGCACTGCTGTCAATCAAATCGTTCATTAATTATTCAAGATTTTTTAAATATACCTATATGATTTTTATACATTTTTGTGTAAGTTGTTTGTTTTAGTTCATAAATTTTCATTTTAGTTAGTTTTAGTAAATTTGTAAATATATAATAAATATATAAATATATATTAGGTGTTGCACCGACTAATCGACTAGTCGACTTCAATGCTCTGCAATGACGCTTTAAGCTTGATATATAATAAGCTTATATATAAGCTAAATATATATATATATGTGTGTGCAGTAAAAGTAAGTCCCCATTATTTTATATTATATTTATTTTGTTTTATTTTAAATGAAAGAAGTGACATAGCAAGCTCTGCTTTAGTGATTATTTTATTTTATTTTTAGCAGCAACAAATAAACCAAATAAAATAAGTGATATAGCAAACAATTACTTTAGCTATGCTTTTTGTTTATTTATTTATTGATTGTATTTTATTTTATTTATTTGTATGACTTTTGCATTGTTTACCATTGATTCTGGTGTGCTTTTCTCAGAAACAAAAGATTGTGTGTGGTGCAAAAAAATTATTGATTCATATTGCGTGCTGTTTTTTTTTAAATGTTAACAGGGTTTTTGGATCTGATTAGTTTCCTGCCCTGCAGCGCTGCTTTATTAATGTTTGCTTACAACTTTCTGCTTCATTCTCCTGCTTCATTTAAAACACAGTTGCGATGATGATGATTATGCTTTAATATAATTTCTCTGTGTTCCTCTGCAGGTTCGGTGTGTTTGAGATACTCAGTAACCAGATGAGAGACGAGGCTGGGAAGCTGGACAGCACTCGAGGGTTAGTCTGCGGTTTGGGTGCCGGCGTGATAGAGGCCGTCCTGGTCGTCTGTCCCATGGAGACCATAAAGGTGAGGTCAAAGGTCATTCATGTTGAATATTACATCAGCAATGGCATTTATTTCTGCTGAAGCTTTACCGTACGTGCTTCATCTCTCACATTTCCAGGTGAAATTCATCCACGATCAAACCTCAGCTAATCCCAAATACAGAGGCTTTTTCCACGGAGTGCGAGAGATCGTCAGAACTCAAGGTGAAAAACCTAGATCTTTGTTTTGACTATTTCAACTCTTAGCTGTGGGAAAAACTCAGTGTCCTGATTGTAAGGCCTGTTCTGTTGAATTTTCCCCATGACAAGAGTTTAAAAAGAAACAATTCATCCATATAGAGCCCTTAATACAATCATGACATGTCTTAGTTTTTCTGGTCGAGATTATTTTTTAAATTTATTTCACTTTATATTATTTTCCAACCCACTGGTCCCATGTAGGGGATGCTGGAGCATTATTTTATTTTATTATTTTTTTTATTATTATTATTATTATTATTTTTTAAACCACTTGTCCTATGTACGGGATGCTGGAGCTTTTCTATTCTATTCTATTCTATTCTAACCACATGTCCTTTGTAGGATCTTGTGGTTTCTGGAGCTTTTATTTTATTTTATTTTGTATTGTATTGTATTTTATTTTATTTATTTTATTTTGTATTGTATTGTATTTTATTTTATTTATTTTATTTTGTATTGTATTGTATTTTATTTTATTTATTTTATTTTGTATTGTATTGTATTTTATTTTATTTATTTTATTTTGTATTGTATTGTATTTTATTTTATTTATTTTATTTTGTATTGTATTGTATTTTATTTTATTTATTTTATTTTGTATTGTATTGTATTTTATTTTATTTATTTTATTTTGTATTGTATTGTATTTTATTTTATTTATTTTATTTTGTATTGTATTGTATTTTATTTTATTTATTTTATTTTGTATTGTATTGTATTTTATTTTATTTATTTTATTTTGTATTGTATTGTATTTTATTTTATTTATTTTATTTTGTATTGTATTGTATTTTATTTTATTTATTTTATTTTGTATTGTATTGTATTTTATTTTATTTATTTTATTTTGTATTGTATTGTATTTTATTTTATTTATTTTATTTTGTATTGTATTGTATTTTATTTTATTTATTTTATTTTGTATTGTATTGTATTTTATTTTATTTATTTTATTTTGTATTGTATTGTATTTTATTTTATTTATTTTATTTTGTATTGTATTGTATTTTATTTTATTTATTTTATTTTGTATTGTATTGTATTTTATTTTATTTATTTTATTTTGTATTGTATTGTATTTTATTTTATTTATTTTATTTTGTATTGTATTGTATTTTATTTTATTTATTTTATTTTGTATTGTATTGTATTTTATTTTATTTATTTTATTTTGTATTGTATTGTATTTTATTTTATTTATTTTATTTTGTATTGTATTGTATTTTATTTTATTTATTTTATTTTGTATTGTATTGTATTTTATTTTATTTATTTTATTTTGTATTGTATTGTATTTTATTTTATTTATTTTATTTTGTATTGTATTGTATTTTATTTTATTTATTTTATTTTGTATTGTATTGTATTTTATTTTATTTATTTTATTTTGTATTGTATTGTATTTTATTTTATTTATTTTATTTTGTATTGTATTGTATTTTATTTTATTTATTTTATTTTGTATTGTATTGTATTTTATTTTATTTATTTTATTTTGTATTGTATTGTATTTTATTTTATTTATTTTATTTTGTATTGTATTGTATTTTATTTTATTTATTTTATTTTGTATTGTATTGTATTTTATTTTATTTATTTTATTTTGTATTGTATTGTATTTTATTTTATTTATTTTATTTTGTATTGTATTGTATTTTATTTTATTTATTTTATTTTGTATTGTATTGTATTTTATTTTATTTATTTTATTTTGTATTGTATTGTATTTTATTTTATTTATTTTATTTTGTATTGTATTGTATTTTATTTTATTTCATTTTATTTTATTTTATTTTATTATTTTTTATTTTATTTTATTTTATCATCTACAAATAAGCCAAATGAAAAAGGTGATCTAGCAAGCAATTGCTATTGCAGTGATTATATTTTGTATTTTATTTTATTTGTATTATTTTTGCATTGTCTATCATTTGTTCTGGTGTGCTTTTCTCGAAAACAAAAGATTGTGTGCGAGTTATTGTATTGCAAATTATCCATATTGTCTCAGATTTGTCACTCTTGACAATTAATTTTTTATTTGATATAGATATTCACGTAGTTGCAAATAAGTGAATAAAACTATGCCGTACATAGTGCACATGATCGGTCATTTATAATGTTTGTATTCCATAAGTGATGCTCCTAGCGCTCTGTATGTGTCTCTCAGGAATCAGAGGGACGTATCAAGGCCTCACAGCGACCGTCCTCAAACAGGGATCCAATCAGGCGATCCGGTTCTTCGTCATGACCTCTCTCAGGAACTGGTACAAGGGTGAGTGTGTGTTTGTGCATCAGCAGTCTCACACTATAAAACACTATCTGAGCTGCACTGCCCTCTGCTGCTCATCGAGGTGATGGCAGATAGAGTCTCCTCTGGTGTCACACCAGGATGTTTTTGGATGTTTTCTAGGTGACGATCCCAACAAATCCATCAACCCCATCGTCACAGGAGCGTTTGGAGCGATTGCTGGAGCGGCGAGTGTGTTTGGAAACACGCCGCTGGACGTCATCAAGACCAGAATGCAGGTACGCAGAGCGTTTATCTCAATACAAATCAATCCTGTTATGATCAGTGAAGATGTGTATAATCAAAGCACTTGATATGCTGCATTGAAACACACCTTATATTTCTGTTTTTGATAATCCAGCCACTTTATTTTCTCTATCCATGTGCAATAAATTATTTAAATTTTTTTACAAATGTCATGAATTGATTTCTATGAACTGTATTAGTTATATAATATATACTGTAACTTTTGACCATTATAGCAAAGCAAATCAAAATTTATTCATAAAGCACTTTTTTTAATTTAATTTGTAATTTTTTTTTATTTATAATCTACAGCGTGTGCCAAAAGTGCTGTACAATTTCAAAAGAAAAATAAAATAAATGGAAACTTGAATACAGTAAGATACAATAATAGAAGAAAAAAGAAAACAAATAAATATATTAGAAAATGAGAATAAAAATGATCAAATAAGCAGCTCATGACGTTTCTGATTTCTGGCCCATGAATTTCAATCATCTTTTGTTTCAAATCCTTCAGTTGTAGCACTATGTACAAAACTGATTTGCTATTATAAAATAAAGTTTGTAAGGTGCATTTTATAGTGTATTTCTGTTAATAAAGCACTAGGAGTGTTTAAAGTTTTAATGAAAACATGTTTTTTTTTTTAGGGTTTGGAAGCTCATAAGTATAAAAACACGGTTGATTGTGCCACGAAGATCATGCGACAAGAAGGACCAGCGGCGTAAGTGTGTGTGTGTGTGTTTGTGAATGTGTGTGTGTGTGT
>NW_015658739.1:133606-137358 GCF_001515625.1 Sinocyclocheilus rhinocerous | reverse complement strand
TGTGTGTGTGTGCACAAAAAAAAAAAAAACAGCTTAATAAACACACTAAATAATGTCGTCATGAAAATGTACAAATGCAGAATGATTTGTTTGTGGCAGGGTTAATATCATTAAATAATATTAAAACAAAAACAATTAATAAAAATTTAATTATTTGAAATAAAATGAACATTAACTGAAAGAAAATAATTATAAATAAATATTATAAATTATAATAAAAAAAAAACGATTTTATTTCAACTAGTTGCCAAGGCAAAATTTCTCATTTTTGTTTAAGTTGAAATACTAAAATAACTAAATCTAAATAAACTAAAACTTAATAAAAACTATACAGACATATTAAAATAAAAACTAATTAAAATGGCAAAGACGCACATCGAAATTACTAACAAATTTATCTAAAATTAAAATGAAAACAGAAAAAAAACTTTAAAAAATCTTTATATAAATATATATTCAAAATATTAACAAAAACTATAATAGTATAATAATGAATCTAAAATAACACTGGTTTGCTGGTTAAGTTTAGGGTTATTCAACTAGTTTAACCTCAAACTGAGGTTTGTGAGTTGATGAAAAGCTAATAATGAATCATAAAGAAATGCAAAATTTAAGAAAGAAATAGATTTAGAATAAAAACAATCAAAATAAATAAAAGATTAAATATTTTCATTTGATTACCTACATGTCTTTTGACCATTAATGGTGCAAAGTTTTTGTCATTTTGCTGTTTTTATTATTATTATTATTATTATTTTAAAAGTCTATATCGTTTTTATACATTTTTATTTCAGTTTTAGATATTTTATTACATAAAGTTAAGAAATTAGAAATGTTGCCTTGGCAACTAGCTGAAATAAGTAATTATTTTATGCTATATTTTATTTAAGTTAACATTTATTTTATTTTTTTTTATAATAATTTTTATTGAATTTTCACTGTAATACAAAAATAACAAGGCATCGCCCAAAAGAAACAAACCAAAAAAACAAACAAACAAAAAAACACACACACATAGCTCAGATTATTAAATAAAACAGGACTACCCCATATATAACAGATTAGGGAAAGAAGGAAAAAAAATGAATAGGGCAGAAAAGTTAAATGTCCAGACAGTTACACAATTACAATATTCCTTGTAGTATAATAGGGCGAAGATGAGGTTCCATATAGTCCAGATATAGAGTCCAGACTTTATAAAACAGGCCAAGTTAACATTTATTAAATGTGTTCATGTGTGTTTGGGTGTCTCGTTCAGGTTTTATAAAGGCACGGTCCCACGGCTGGGCCGAGTGTGTTTGGACGTGGCCATCGTCTTCATCATCTACGAGGAGGTCGTCAAGATCCTAAACAAAGTCTGGAAGACGGAGTAAACGAAGTGACGAGACGAGTGTGACGGAGCTGTTCACGTCTGCAGTTACGTCAGGGTTTGATTTCATCCCATTAGTTCTGCCTTTAAACACGCACATAATATTTAAAAAAATTGATTTTTAATATCATACAACAGCTCTGAAATACTCTTAAACTGTAGTCAAATTAACATTAAACACTGTAAGTGCCAAATTTAACGGATTTTGTTTATTAATAAATAGATGGTTTAACTGCTAGATTTAATAAAGAGCAAACAAACACACACACGCACGTGTATGTTTACAAATGTTTGCACACAAACAAACATGAAACTCTTGAGCCAGAGAAATCATTTAGAGAAAAGTGTGACTGTAAATGTGTTTAATGTTTTAACCGGAGAAAATCTTCAAGAGCAATTGGGAATATTTACATATTGGGGATATATGAATATTTATTGATAGATTTACATAAAAAGAGAAATTTAATTGCAGATCATTCCATAATACTGTACGAATTTTTTTTTAAATATGATTAGTTTTTTTTTTGAATGTTTCTGACATTTCTACTTAAAATGTTTTGTTTTTATCTAAGGCTAATATTTTTACATTTGTAAAACCATTTTTATGAATTAATTTGAATATATTTTATATTTATTTTCCTGTTGCACACGTGCCTTTAACCATTAAACTCTGAACAACACAAACAGACATCTATAATAATTTCTTTGTCGGTTTTGAAGCATCTTTTGTCGGTCATGACCTGCTGTATCTGTCCATGTACAATAGATTGAACTGGAATATAGATTCAGTGAATGTCAGATACATACACTTACTGTAAATGTGACTGATTACAGAGCAGACTCACCTCTGAATGGATCTGAGATGGATTATTTAAGTGTGTTTTCTGTGTAAGCCCTTCGGTTTTTGCAGCATGAATCTCCAGCTCTGTGTGTGTCAGTATCTGTATGAGGTGAAATAGTGTCATGTATCTTTTATTGATCATAATTGAATCTGCAGTGCTGCTGCTGACCGCTAGAGGGCAGAATCAGCGTGGAAAGATGTTTCATGTGTCTGGATGGAGCTCATGCTTCAGTGTTGATCTCTCTCTCTCTCTGTGTGTGTGTGTGTGTGTGTGTGTTTGTGTGTGTTTTTGGGCCCTTTAGAAATACTCTGTGGGATTGTTTATGCCATATACTGTTAAATGTTTGTTCTTGGCTTTTTCTTTGTAGATCTGGAGGCTTCATAATACTAAATGCTAATGTGCTAATAAAATGATTTTATTTTCACAGTTAAATCAGCTCTGTGACATTATTTTGTGCTTTTGGATTTTTGAAATATATAGCTTTATAGACTCTAGATAAGAACAGTATGGAAGCCCATTTTCGCCTCAGAATAAAAAAATAAAACATGTAGCCTAATTGCAACTTTTTCTCACAATACATTTTATTTTTAATTTTCAGAACTTTTTCAATATAATCAATATAAATGCAGAATTCAGACTTTTTTTTGTCGCATTTCTGACTTTTTTTTACTCTAAATTCTGACTTTAAATCTTGCAAATCTGTTTTTTCCCCCCGCCACGGAATTAAAAATAAAAAAGTAAATTGTGACTTCTTATCTCACATTTCTGACTTTTTCTCACAATTGAAAGTTTATATTTCACAATTCCAACTTTTCTTCTCAGAATTGTGATTTCATATTATTAATTTTCACAATTCTGAGTTTATATCTCACAATTCTTACTTTTTTCTCAGAATTGCAAGAAAAAAAAACAAAATTGAGAGATAAAAAGTCACAATTACCTCTATATCGTGTAAAAGAAAAAATGAGCTCACAAATGGTTTTAAAAATGGAATGCGAAAAAATGGAATTAAACATTAAATAGTGAAGAAGAAAGACTAAAATAGTTTTTTTTTTATAAAAGGTACTCCAAAAATCTTTTTATTTACAACTTTGAAAAATCCTTTTTTAGTGTGTGCTTTAGCATGTTAGTCAACACATCAAAATAAGTGTACAGCTTCAAAATTTAATGATGTAAAATGTACTTTAAAGCAAAACTTTCAAATTGACATCATTTCAAATGTCTTTTTTTAAAAGTGCACTTAAGTGTGTGCCTTTTATTTCATTAATATATTATCTGCAGGTACAGTGTAAAAATAGACTTTTAAGATTTGAAGTCTGTTCATTTCTAAGGTGTTGTGAGTGTTGCTATGCGGTTGCTAGGGTGTTTCTAGGCGAGTGTCTATGATCTCGTGGTGAACTCTGGAATAACAATAGTTCTGTATCAGTCCGGCTAATGAAGGATTATTTGACTTCTTTCTTTTCTTTCAGATGAAAGATGCACCAGTGTGTCCGTCTCATGTCTGTCTCACTCACACACACACACTCACTCACACACACACA
>NW_015658739.1:128535-133342 GCF_001515625.1 Sinocyclocheilus rhinocerous | reverse complement strand
CACACACACACACACACACACACACTCTCACACACACACACACACACACACACACACATACACACTCACTCACTCACTCACACACACACTGATGAGAGATTCCTCGTCTCTTTATGTTCTGCTACAATAGCTCTTTGTTAGACACATGGAAAGGAATCTCTTTCTCTCTTTTCGCTCTCAGTCTGTCTTTTATCAAATCTAGTCTTGTTCATTCTCAAAATCACAAACAAAGTAAAGTATGACCGACATAACAAGAATCATGTCTGTGATTTTCCAGCAGCATTCAGTGATCTTGCAGAACATCTGTCCATCTGTGATTCTCTCGTTCTTTCACAGGACAGACGTATAGCTGTCTTTTGTTGTGCCGTCCTGCTGTCGGTCATCAGAAACTCCCACCGGCAGATGTTTTACAGTGTCGTCCTGAAACTGACTGGACGAGCGGAGCTGATGACCGAACGCATACATGAGCTCTGAAGCGCGAGCGAATCACATTCATCCTCCACAGAGGGACAGACAGTGAGTGACCCATCTCACCTCTGGGTTTCTATTACCAGTCACTAAAACTAAAACCATAAAAACACAGCGTCGTTACTTGAAATAAAAGAACAGTTAACTGAAATAAAATATAAAAAAAATAAAAATAAACGTATTTTATTTCAGCTAGTTGCCATCTCAACATTTATCGTTTTTATTTATTTAAACATTAAGTACTAAAATAACTGTTAATATATTAGAAATTAATATACAAACATAATTAAAAAAATATAGTAAATAATAAATAGAACACAAATGCTTGAAAAATTATTTAAAAAAATGAGTAAAACTTGAAAATGAAAATAAAATATAAAAATAAAATAAAATCGAATTCAAAATAATAACTAAAACTATAATATATCAAAAATACTAAAATAACACTAGTTTATCTTTAATATTACTTTTTTCCCTTATTTTATAAAAATGATAAAAAAAAACTTTAAATGAAAACAGAATATACAGTGTATATATATATATATATATATATATATAAATCTAATTCAAAATATTAACTAAAATTATAATAGTGTCACAAACCTGCACAGGGACACGAAGGCTGAGGATCCAAGTGCAGTAGTTTATTAAAGTCTAATCAAGTCACCTTTATTTATATAGCGCTTTAAGCAGCTTTACAATGTCAAACAGGAAAATAGTTTGTCAATAATGCAAGAAGACATTAAAAAACAAAAGTAAATTTTTCAGTTAAGGTCAGTTCATTGATGATTCAGTGATGTCATCATCCAGTTCAGCTCTCTTCCAATAGTGTCTGTGCCATCAAACCGACAATATTGCCAGAAATTAAGCTTCCCCAACTAAGCAAGCCAAAGGTGACAGTGGCAAGGAACCGAAACTCCATCGGTGACAGAAATGGAGAAAAAACCTTGGGAGGAACCATACTTCTTATGGAAATTGTTCACGATTCCAGTTGACCTAATTAATGCAGCCTAACAATCCTTTAACGGATTTGAATTATAGAAAAGTGATCGTGTGTTACGTGTATGCCAGGTTAAAGAGATGGGTCTATAATCTAGATTTAAACTGACAAAGTGCATTCCATTAGTTTTGCAAATAGGTATGTATTGTCGTGCTGCAGAGAAATATAGAGCTGAGTATCATCAGCATAACAGTGAAAGCTAACACCATGTTTCTTGATGATATCTCCCAAGGGTAACATGTAAAATATGAAAAGCAGCGGTCCTAGTACTGAGCCTTGTGGTACTCCATACTGTACTTGTGATCGATATATCTTGTCATTTACTGCTACGAATTGATGATGGTCAGATAAATAAGATTTGAACCATGACAATGCAATTCCACTAATGCCAACATAATTTTGTAGTCTACTCCAAAGAATGTTGTGGTCGATAGTGTCGAACGCAGCACTAAGATCCAGGATCTATGACTTCTAGAAGCACCTCTTTTAGTAGCTTAGATGGTATAGGGTCTAACATACATGTTGTAGTTTTAGATGATTTAACAAGTTTATACAATTCTTCCTGTCCTATAGTAGAGAATAAGTGGAATTGTTCCTCAGGGGATCTATAGTGCACTATCTGATGCGATACTGTGGCTGACGGCTGCATGGTTATAATTTTATCTCTAATAGTATTGATCTTGGAAGTAAAGAAGTTCATAAAGTCATTACTGCTGTTCTGTTGGGAAAAGTCTGCATCTGTTGATGCTTTATTTTTCGCAGTAGCGAACCGTGACTTTTGAACCTTGGCCCTCTCCCCCTACCCTCTACCCTCGTCGGGGGGGAAAACAGACTACCAGCCTAGAGTCTAATTCTAAAAGTCATCTTTGACAATTCCACCTTTGAAACAAGAGGCTATTCCAGCCGTAATGCGGTCACATATCGGACGAGAAGCGCATGTAATATTCGAACACATTGTTTTCTACACGCGCACCGGCGGCACCACCGGCCTCCATGCTTTGACTACAATAGACCGCACTTTCTCATTCTGTTTGCTCTGTTTTTTTTTTAATCACTGAACTTCAAACTCATTGACACCACTTGCTCATTCTTGAAGTGAATGTTTGACTGTTTGGAGAGTAGATTAAAGGTTTTGGACTGCCATCTCGAACTGAACGCGACGCGTCCGGTGTGCGATAAGTTGCCCTAGACTCACGCATCGTACGGCGGCGGCGCTGCGCTTCTCGTCCGGTGTGCGACCGCCTTTCTGAAATGCAACAAGAAAACAGCGCAGCGAGAGTGACTGATATCACCAAGATAAAATATAGCTACATTTAAGTCAAATGAAAATCCTCATTACAAATGCATCATCACACAATCGGTCTGTGCACAAAATGTAAGCCAACACATCATGACAGCGCTCACAGCAAAACAACTTAGCGACAGACACTTCATTACAAACAAGCAGTGTTTATATTAAATAATATTATTATTGGCACAGCGGCCCAGTAAATGTCCTCACTTATGTAATTTGCAGCTTACATCGTGACGTGAATGATAGCTACTTAGGTCAATATATTATTTTTTTCCAATACAGATCCAATAGCGGGCGGAACTTGTCATAAAGTTAGTGATAACAAGGCCCGCCCATTTAGAGGAAAGATATGATTGGTCAGTTTTTCTGTCATTTAAAATGACGCTCCCATTGATTTACTGTTGCTTGGCCCTCTGTAATTTCACAGCTGGACCACCAATCACAGAGCCGCAAACGCTAGGCAGAAACATTCTAATATGGAGAAAATGGGCAGAGTTCATTTAACGCATTCACTGAATAGGCAGATTTCAAGAGTTTATTTCCACCGAAATTGTATTTATTTTATTTAGATGATGATTGTGAAATTATGAATTGCTTAAAAAAATTTGAAATTATGACTTTTTTAATTAAAAATTATATTTAAAAGTTTGTCATTTAAAAAAATATTTAAAAATGGTAAATATTGTTTTTACAATAGCTTAGGCCCTCTCTGAGGGCCTAGAGGGCCCTGACGGTTCCCCACTGATTTTTCGTTAATTTAGCCACTGTATTGAATAAATGCCTGGGGTTGTGTTTGTTCTCTTTTAATCTTCTAAGAGAGACGAAAAGTAAGTAGATCTAGCAGTTTTTAGAGCTTTTCTATAAGTAGAAGTACTTTCCCTCCATGCAATACAAAATACCTCTAGTTTTGTTTTCTTCCAGCTGTGCTCCATTTTCCAGGCTGCTCTCTTTAAGGCGCGAGTGTGCTCGTTATACCATGGTGTCGAACTGTTTTCCTTAATCTTCTTTAAGCGTAAAGGAGCAACCGTATCTAATAGTTTCTGTTACACCAACAAGTTTTTCTGAGCTATTAGATTTGCTGTGGAATTGAGAAGTCAGGAAGATTATTTACAAAAGGAGTCTTTTGTGGTAGAAATGGTTCTACAATATTTGTAACAAGGAGTTGAATGTGCAGCTTTAGCCATATGGAGTATACACGAGACTAGATAATGATCCGAGATATCATCACTCTGCTGCAGAATTTCAACACCATTAACATCAATTCCGTGTGACAGTATTTAATTAAGAAAATCACTTTGGCTCAGTTTTGATCAAATCTTATACTTGGATGTCATTATGCTTTATATATATATTTTTGGTTATTGTTTGTTATCTTACTATTTGTTATTTAATATTATTTGTTGCTCATATTTGTGAACTCCATTTGCGCTCTTTTTTTTAATTTTTTTACACTGTTTCATTGTGTGCAGACTCGCAGCAAATGCTTTGGCAGTACAAATACACTGTTGCATCTGTTTGAATCTGTTTTCTATTAAGTGTTCTATTAGATTTTTTTCATTTCTTCATGGTGTTTGTTGTGAATATCTGTCAGACAGACTGACTCCGTCACATGAATTAGCGGCTGTATCAGTGTTATATGACACATGTTCTCTCTCTGTGAGGGGGATTTCATAATCATAATTATCATGTCCATCATCCAAACCGAGCTGAGGAAACACAAACAGATGTTGTGTAATAACAGCTCAGAGTGCTGATCTCAGGTCAGATGCTGGAGTCTTTCACCACATATTTGAAATGTCTGACACTGCGGTTCACTGTAGTAATGAGTTGAATTAGGTGTGTTATGAGAGAGACGACCAAAATATGCCGTTTTGTCGGGTTCCAGAACCAGAGACAGAAATGAACCAGGGTTTGTGGCAAAACGCTGCCTAAAAGTAACAAATACATCCAGATATTTAGGATGTGGGTGCAATATATATATAAAAATATATTAAAGATGTATATATATATATATATATATATATGTCTTTAATGTCTTATTTTTT
>NW_015658739.1:121239-128505 GCF_001515625.1 Sinocyclocheilus rhinocerous | reverse complement strand
ATGTGTGTGTGTGTGTGTATAATATGTATATATATATATATATATATATATAGATATATGTCTTTAATGTCTTATTTTTTATGTATTTAAAATATTTAATTATTAAAAATATGAAAATATGAGTTTAAACACCATATTGATCAATTTTATTCAAGTATTTGACACACACACACATATATATACAGTATATATACTTATTATATATAAAATATATTTATAAATATGATGACATTTTGATAATCTATTATTTTATTCAATTTAAGTATTTGAAATGAATAGAAAAATGCAAATAAAAATGCCATCATAAAGTTAATAAAAATCCCTAAAAATAAATTATATTGAGCAAATATTGCCTCTTAATAATAACAAATTAAATAATGAATAATACAAATTAATAATAATAATAATAAATTTAAACCACTGGTGTACTAATATATGATCTACTGCATGAAAATACCTGTTTAATGTACAATAATTTGATTATAAAAACGGTCCAATTCTGACAGGCTAAATAATAGGCTTCAATAATAATCATGACAAAATACTGCTTTTTTTATCACTTCATAAAACTCACATAATATCATGAATAGAAATCTAAATATGTTTATATACACATATTTATTTAAAATATTCATTAATATAATTAAATCCTTGTTCTGTCAAATTGAAAGCTGCGGTGGTGTTGTTGTGGCGCGCTGAGGGTGTGATTGCGCATGCGTCCTGCAGGCGGCGCCGCGTGAGACGCGCTTCGGTCACTCCGCGCGCACAGACAGATGAACTTCGGCGATGCTGCTGACGGGACTCACGGAACTCACTCGCTGCGTCTGAAAGTGCGAGAAACTTCTTTAAAGCGGCCTCTGCTGTATTATAGCTGAAACCCGAAGACGGTAATGACGGGAGCTCGCGTGTGTGCGGTGATCGCGCTCGTGATGTGCGTGTCCGGCGCGTGTGAGGCGGGATGCGCGGACAGACCGACGCCGAGATGCTGTCCGGGACGGAATAACGAGTGCGTGGAGAGGAGCGCGAGGAGGACCGTGTGTTACTGCGACACGTACTGCACGAGGAGCGGCGACTGCTGCGACGATTACCGGCCCGTGTGCCACATATCAGGTGAGTCCGTTAAACCGTTCCGTTCGAGTCCGTTAAACGGCGTGACGTCACGCCGCTGTGATTGACGTGCGTCAGTTTGAACCTTTTATATAAAAAGGTATATATATATATATATATATATATAAAGTGTCAGACATGTCAGGTGAAAAAACGAATAAAATAAGAAATATCATCTAATCAATCTGTTACTTCTATTTAGTACACATACATGAAAGTATAGGTGAAATAAGCCTTTGTTTTTAATTTTTTAAGACTTAAGTTTTCAGTTTAAAGAGAAACATAAGAAAAAATGTGTTACTGTTTGTAAAAAAATTAATTATTTTTTATTTAACTTGTATCATTTGATTTTCTTTATTTTTATTTTTAACTGTTTTTTTTTTGTTTATTCCTTTGTGTACCTTGGCTTTAAAGGGGTCATATGATGCTTCTAAAAAGAACATTATTTTGTGTATTTGGTGTAATGAAATGTGTTTATGCGGTTTAAAGTTAAAAAAACACATTATTTTCCACATACTGTACATTATTGTTTCTCCTCTATGCCCCGCCTTTTTGAAACGCGTCGATTTTTACAAAGCTAAGAAAGAATATCTCTTTGGATTTGAGACTTTAGTCTTTGCAACTTTACAGATCTTCTTTATGCACCAAGAGCTTGTAACACTCTAAAGAGAAAGGAAAAAATGAAATCGCATCATATGACCCCTTTAACTTTCTTGTAAAAAAAAAAGATTTATAACTTTTTTTGTCAGCAAAACCCTGTTGACATAAAATATTTACTTACATTTTTAAGTTAATATTTCGTTAATCTAGCGACACCTTCACATGTCAGTTCATGGTCACGTGACATGCAGGTAAACAAATAAAGTATTGTATCTTTTTTTTTTTTTTATATATATGAAATCATGCCATTCCAAACCTCATTGTTTGCTTCCATTGACTTCTATTGTATTTTCTATCCATATAATTGAAGTCAATGGGAACCAAGATGACTGGTTAGTAAATTACGGTGGACTATCCCTTTAAATACAACTTTGGAAGATTTGGGATGTAGTGCACAAATAAAATGAATTATTTCTTTAATGTCTTTAATTGAAATCTGATCTGATATTTTGAGGAATGTTGGTAACCAGACAGTCTCACTGTCCATAATATGGACAAAAAATGGTTACCAACATTCCTTAAAATGTTTTCCCTCGTGTTACACAGAAGAAAGTTATACAGGTTATGCCATACACTCTTAAAAATAAAGGTGCTTCAAAAGGTTCTTCATGTCACTCAAGTGGCCACGCCCTTAATTATGCAGAACTTTAAGGCTTAATATAATTTAAACGGGTGAGTTATAAAAAAATTCACCCCCCCTCACAGTTGTCATGAAGGGCAAAATTAGCTATATAGACCAAAATAATTTTTTGAACCAGGCTGTATGTATGTTTTTTTCTGCTGTAAAGTTGGGCATTTTAACATGGGGAGTCTATGGGATTGACTCCCTTTTGCAGCCAGCCTCTAGCGGCCAGTTGATGAATTACAGTTTAAGTCACTTCCGTGTTGGCTTCACGAGAGAGAGAGAGCGGGAGGTTGCTGCTTGGGTTATACGATACGAGGGCAAGTAAATAATGGCAAGTTTTCATTTTTGGGTGAACTGTCCCTTTAAGTCATTTTTACTGAAAATGTTTTTCTAGCTGTATGCAAACAAAATCACAAATCGAAATCTCGCTTGTATTACGATTTGAACAGGATTTTTCAGTGAATAATATCTTAAACTTGGGTCTGTTTCTCACACAATGCATCAAATGACTTCAGAAGATTGTGAATATAGTGCACAAGTCATATGAACAAGTGTTATGATGCTTTTATGTTCTTTTTGAAGCTTAAACTCATGTTCGCCATTCGTTTTTGCTGTATATATAAAAAAAAGCATCTCCTTTTGCATTCTACAGAACTAAAAAAAAAAAAACATATAAGGGTGAATAAAGCATGACAGAAGTTTGCTATTGGATAATTCAACTAAAAATTAAAATTCTGCCACCATTTGTTCAAAACGTGGTCCTAAATTTGGTCTTTCGGCTCACACGTCTGGACGAGATTGTTGGAGTATTGACAGAAATCAGCGGCTCAGAAACAGCTGGTGTCTCTGAGTAAATGACGAGTGAAGTATGTGTGTTGGGTTATTATCACAGCCGTCATTATCTGTCTGTCTGTCTCTCACCTGCCTCAACTACAGCAACAGAACTCAGAAACGGCTTCAAATGCACCGTATGTATGTATATAAACAGTACATCCCATCAGCCCATCGCAGGAGCTATAAAACATCCCAGCATTCTGCTCAGTATAAGACAAAGGGGTTTGTGTTTTGACTTGAGGGAGGTCTTGAGCGTCTTCCAGGATTGTTGGAGCTCAGAGTTGCTCAATCATCTTTGTTTATGCTGTAAAACTCAGTCACTGAGACTATAAAACCTCTGAAAGCACAGCATGACAGTAACACTTCAGTCACACTTATGTCTGAATGTCAGTGCATTAGATAAGAGCATATCAAAACGAGTGTGATTTGATTGAAAAGAAAGCTGCACAAAGAGTTTACAAGCAAAACATTTGGAAAAAGGAGTTTGATATTTAAAAAAAAAATAGTTTTGAAAAAGCGCACACATCTCTCAAATAAAGTCAACAGTTCTTCAGAGTTCACTCATGCATCTGCATGCCTGATTCTTCTGATTCTCGTCCAAGCCGGACGCTGTTGGCAGGTTTGCTGTTGTCTTTGTGGTCGCCGTCGTCGCTGTGCGGATCGTTTTTATTATGTTTTTATTATGACTAATGTTGGACTGGAGGGATTCGGTTGGTTTTGGTTTGTTCACGTCTCTAATAACAGCTTGATCTGATTCATTCAGACACATACACTCCCTCACCCATGATTACTGCCATGTGTGTGTGTGTGTGTGTGTGTGTTTGAGCTGCTGACTCGATATATATATAGCTGAGGAAAACGAATATGCAAAATATTTTGCTAACAGAAAAACAAAACTCTTAAGCAGATTTATGAGTTTGGGTGTGTTTTAGGGCTGGGTGATATTGCTAAACAATTATAGCTTGGTATTTTTAACATTTTTATGGCATTTCATATATCTTGGTATTTACGCATTTGCTTATAAATGGCTTAAAATGGTGATTTTATTCAATTATATCAGTCCACCACATACTCACTTAAGATGATTCAAAATGTTTAATGTAAGAATTAAAACAGTGAAGTTTTGTTAAATGAACAAAAGGACCAATAACAATAGGAATAAAAAACAAATATAATAATACAAGACAAAGTTAAAAAATAAACAATATTTACCTAAGTTTTTACTAAAATAATGCTAATATAGTATTATTTTAGAAAATATGTTTTATATTAATGTCATATTTTTACTATAATATATATATATATAAACGCAGTAACATAAAAATACATGTACAGAAGGATATGAAATTTCTGAAGAAGGACGTCACATGTATTTGGGGCAGACAAGAAGAAAGTGTTTCTCATCCTCTATTTGATTTAAGTCACAGTGCTTGCATAGTCGCTGTTCTCTCGGTATCCAGGATCTTTTATATCTTCCTCTCTCTATTTCTAAGTCGTGGTCGCTGAGTCGATATTTTGAAAGGATTTGTCTTTCTTTTAATTGTTTGATTGATGAGTAATTTGCCAATTTGGTGGTTCTATTTAGGGCCGAATAACACTACAGTTTGGTTTGGAGGTCAAATTCGTTTTTTAATTTTTCATCATAATTATACTTCAGATTTTTGTCAGTGTCTTTATGAATGTTGGGGTAGTGCCTCTGTTTACCCTTAGAATGTTTTTTGCAAATTCCAATTGTTTTCTTTCTATTAAACTTCTATCCCAATTTTCAGGAATGTCACTATGCGGCTATTTATTATATTGCAAAAAAGCTTTGCTTGGTTACTGCCCACACTAATGCAGCGGTAATTACTGGGATCGAATTTGTCTCCTTTTTTATATATAGGTGTGATCAGTCCTTCAGACCAGGTCTCAGGGAAGTCACCAGAGGATAAGATCAGATTGAATAATTTTGCTAGAGCTTGAATTATGTAAGGGCTGCTGATTTTGAGCATTTCATTGCTGATGTTGTCTTGTCCACATGCCTTCTTTAATTTGAGATTTTTAATGTGCTCTGTTATTTCTGATGTTGTTATAAATGTGTCCAATGGGTTTTGGTAATTTTTTATTGTTTTCTTCAAATCTTCTAGTTTTCTCTTTGTTTTTGTTTGGGGCTGGTTGAGGTCTGGTTCAAGTTTTTGGTAAAGAGTTTTAAAGTAAGACCTCCAGACTGTGCCACACTGGAGGAATGTGTCTGATTTGGGGCTTTCAAATTTTTAAAATAGATTCCAGAAATTGTTTTGGTCTATTGATTCATCGATTTCATAAATTTTAGCTTCATAATATTCGCTCTCTCTCGCTCTCTCTCTCTCTCTCTCTCTCTCTCTCTCTCACTCACTATCTCTCTGTCTCTCTCTCTCTCTCTCACTCACTATCTCTCTTTCTCTCTCTCGTACCCTGGAGCAGGTTTCATCTAATAGGCTGCTCTTGATGTTCCCGGTAATTGTTCCCAGTCTTGGCTGTTATCTGACTTTAGATTATATTGTTCAAGGCTGTGGGTCATTTACGGTTACAGTCTACAGCAGAATGACTGTATACTGGAGGGTTATATATTACCCAACAGTTAAAATGTTTTTACCATTGAAGAGTTGTACCATTTGCACCAAGCAATGTGAAGCATTGAGGTCAGACTTTTCATGCATTTGCTTTAAAAAATTAACCTTTGGCTTGAGTCCATCAAAAAATAAATAAATAATAATAATGAAATGAGATACAGTAAGTAACATACAAGGTTATCTACTTGGGTTAAATATATACATACATTTTTAATCTAAAATATAGCCTATATATTTTTTTCTAAAATAAAAAAAAAAAATGGATTGATCCTTGATATAAGATTTTAGTAATACCACCCACCACTAGATTCAGGCATCATCTTTATAACGTATACAAGCATTTCCGCCGAAACTCCAGTCATCCGTAAGACAGCGGCCCCACCGATCTGGATGCTGTAGATGTTAAACATGTGAACATTGTCCAACAAGTGCATGACATGTTATACACGCAGCGCCATTAATGCAGCTCTGCATGAAGTACAACCAAATGTAAATTCTGCTTCACAACACTGAAGATTCGATCAAAACAAGTTGATAAGTTTACAAGTTGATACCTTTAATGTGCTTAAGATGTTAATGCAGTCCGTTTCACATCATAACCCTTGTGTTGAAGATCTTACTCTTATGGAAGGTGAAAGATGTCGTTTGTACGACTCTGTCTTTGCTGTGAGGTTAGTGGGCTGACGTGAGTCTGTTTGATGTCTCTCAGGACGTCTGTGACAGATTCCTGAAAGCGGAGGAATGCTGAGGAATATCTGCCATGGGTTTGGTGGCCCTCATAAACACCCGAGTGCTGTGAGAGCATATAAGAGTGTGCGTGAACAATGAACAGGAACAGACTGGTGCACATGTTGTGTGTTACCTGACGCACGCACATTTCATGAACGTCTTGAGGAAAACCACATGTTCCTCCTCCGGTTCCTCTCTGTCCTCCCACATCATCTCCTGACGGGTCTAACATTCACTCGGAAGAGCCGCTCCGTCTGTGAATGCATGAGGAGGAGCAACGAACTAAAAGGAATAGTTCACCCAAAAAATTAAAATTTGAGTTTGATGAGTTTGTTTCTTCATCAGGTTTGGAGAAATGTAGCATTGCATCACTTTCTCAGCAATGGATGCTCTGCAGTGAATGGGTGCCGTCAGAATGAGAGTCCAAACAGCTGATAAAAACATCACAATAATCCACAAGTAATCCACAGCACTCCAGTCCATCAGTTAACGACTTAAGTCAAAAGCTGTGTGTTTGTGAGAAACAAATCATCAGGGCATTTTAGCTTTAAACCGTCACTTCCGGCTACAATATGAGTCCATAATATTGCTTTCTGCAGTGGAAAAGTCACCTTGTCTGAATCAGGAGAGAAATCTGTACAGATCAAGCGTCGTTTACAAGCCAAAACAGCCCAAAACAGCTCTAAACAAATATGTGGGTGGATTTTGATGTGAGAGAAC
>NW_015658739.1:120538-120821 GCF_001515625.1 Sinocyclocheilus rhinocerous | reverse complement strand
CGTTTAAACAGTCCAAAACAGCTCTAAACAAATATGTGGCTGGATTTTGATGTGAGAGACAACAGGAGACTGACTTTTTCACTGGAGGAAGCGTTATTATGGATTATGAACTTTTGTGTGGCAATGAAACAAGGGCGTAGGTTTGATTTTGGCATTGATGGGGACTAGACTTGTGCCGGTATTCGGTAATGTGATATATCACGGTAATGAATATGCACGATATTGTTATCGTGGGCACTTCTAAATACCGTGAATAATTATATATTACAAATTATTCAGAATT
>NW_015658739.1:117946-120519 GCF_001515625.1 Sinocyclocheilus rhinocerous | reverse complement strand
ATTGTTAATGCTTTTTTCAATATCGTGATAATACCGTATACCGTGATAAAAGCATTAACAATTAATCGCAACATGAAAATTTGATACCGGCATATCCCTAATGGGGACATAACGGCAGACAACAGACATTTAATTGTTTGATTAAAATTATTGCTAGCGACAGTTTAGTAGTCGCTGGATATTGGTATAGTAGGGGTGCTCCGATTGATCGGCTACCGATTAATATCGGCCGATAATCGCTTTGAGATGTTTGATCGGCGGTCTCTAAAAAGGCCGATCTCAAAAAAACGATCTCAAGCTGATGACGCGCCTGCAGTGAGAGGATTGGCATGATATGCAGTGGCACAGTCTCAGTCTCTGTCTGGCGCGGGTGAAATAATTATAATGCTGAAGGTGAGGTACAATTCATATTTCTTCATTAAATTACCTATAAAGTAATTTGAATACTTTGATAACTTCACAAACAGCGCGAGTGAATCACCGCGCGCGCTCTCTCTCAAAATGCTTCACAGTTGACACAGGAATTGTCACTTGCACAATCGAGGCAGTGTCGCATCGTCACTAAAGTTTATAAATTGCATTTCTTTTTAATTCTCGCCAGTGTTTAAACCATTCAGCGCTCGCGCGCTCTCCTGGAGACCGTGCGCTCATGCACACTCAAAGCGTACACACATAATGCTAGGTTCTCACATACTTCGTTTGCAGTGCCGCAGTGCACCAACTTCGCAGTCAGTGACGATGTTGCAACAGTAAGATTATTTGTATTGTTTTCTCTCTCATTTATTTTCAGCAAACTCACATAAAAGGTCATGTGCTTTAGCTCTAATAGATTCTCAGAGTGCAGTGACTGAAGAACGCAGACGTTCAAGACCCGTTAATGGAACCGAATGTCATGACAATCATTTGGCTCCAGTATTTTTTTTAAAGAGGGAACCAGGTTTGAACAATCCAGATTTACACAAACATAATACTACAATTAAGACATTGTTGGTAAGCAGGTCACCTGATCAGAACGCTAGTGACCTTTGGTGACCCCGGATTGCATGAACGAGATTAAAATGCTGTCAGGCCCTTTGGACCACCAGTGACGGTCCGAGCGACGGGAGGTTTCTGGCGGTCTGGGAACGGGTACGAGGCATATCTGCAGAACTAATGCAGGGGAATGTGGGGAATTTGACAGGGCCTTTGTATGGAGGTGTGTGTTTGTGAGTGTGTTTGCATTCATTGTTGAGATGTGTCACTCTAGTGTGGAAGAAGAGAAGAATGGGAACGAACGAGGTCAGAACGACATGAATGAAATAAAGCAACAAGGAATACATGCACGCTAGCTACTACTGCAGTGTGATTTTAGTTTTGCTTTGTCAAACCTGTAACACATACAGGTAGAGTTACTTTCCACTGTAAAATAGTTAAAAGTCCCATCTACAGTAGATTTGGCAAGTGAATCATCACCATAATGGCCACTTTTCATAAATGATGACCATAAAGCAGGTTAGAAATTAAGGATCCATATAATCAACATAATTATATAATATGCTTCAGTTCACTTAAAGATTTTACAGGTATTGCTGTACAGATTTTATGTGGATTATATAAGTCTGTACATTGCCAAAAAAAGGGTTTCTTACTCTTAAGTCAAGATACATTTACTTGAGAAGCAAAGTGACTGAAGATATTAAGTTTTGTTTTCTGAAAAAAAAAACAAATGTTCAAAATGAAACGAGTTTATGCTTAAAACAAGGACAAAAATATCTGCTAATGGGCTCAGAAAGAAAAACTTTAAAGGGAAAATAAGATTTTCTGACCTTGTTGGCAGATTGTTTTTTCTTTCTTGTTTTAAGCACAAGTTTGCTTAATTTTGATAAGATATGAAGTCTTGTTTTCTGAAAAAATGCAAGTCATTTTGCTTCTCAAGTAAATGTATTTTGATTTATGAATGTTTAGATATTTTTACTGGAAAACAACAAAAATAATAAGGGCTGGGTGGGTTTGGGTGAGGCTGTACAGCTTTCAGTGTACTTTGGATTTCTGTTATGAAATGCTGTTTTTCTTTAAATCCATTTCTATACATACACTAAAACCAGAACTTACTGCTGGGAGGGTCAAACAGGTCTGTAAACAGCCATAAAACTCAGATTTAGAAAGTTTTAAAGGGTCTCAACAAATAGAGTGCACATCAGTCCTGATCAAACACACTTGCATTGGTTTATTATAATCGTGAATGTGAGTTGTTTTGAGTTTATCTTAGTTTTATTTGCTCTTTGAGTGTAGCATATGTGTGCACTTCAGTTTTGTTCAATACTGGCGCAGTATTTCGTGCATCAGTGCTTTGATATGTGCTCTATGAGATTGGTGTGTGTGTGTGTGTGTGTGTGTGTGTGTGTGTGAGAGACGTGTGCATGTGCACATACAGTGATTGCATGTGTGCACGCCAGCTGTGTTCGTGTGGTTTGCATGTTCTGGTGGATAACATGAGCATATGTTACATACACAGGGGATTAATCCTTAAGATTTACTCTAAAACTCGTTAAAATCTCAAATGGAATGTCAAATTTCACCACAAACACATGCAC
>NW_015658739.1:105564-117930 GCF_001515625.1 Sinocyclocheilus rhinocerous | reverse complement strand
TGCTCTTTGAGTGTAGCATATGTGTGCACTTCAGTTTTGTTCAATACTGGCGCAGTATTTCGTGCATCAGTGCTTTGATATGTGCTCTATGAGATTGGTGTGTGTGTGTGTGTGTGTGTGAGAGACGTGTGCATGTGCACATACAGTGATTGCATGTGTGCACGCCAGCTGTGTTCGTGTGGTTTGCATGTTCTGGTGGATAACATGAGCATGTTACATACACAGGGGATTAATCCTTAAGATTTACTCTAAAACTCGTTAAAAACTCAAATGGAATGTCAAATTACACCACAAACACATGCACCAAATTAGGGCTGGGCTGATAAACGATATCATATCGAATCGCGAAAATATTTATGTCGATAACGATGATAAGCTCTGGACATTTTTACTCGATATGGATTAGTCTAACAGCCAATTACACAGCAGAAATAAACGTGAGCCAGCCAGTCAGCGTGCAGCATTTAGCTTGCACGTCAAAGTACACGCCCATTTCCTCGACACGAGGAGGAAAAAATGTGTGGATGCAGCGAAGAAAGCGAAATCGAAAGCAAAACTAACCTCGAGTCATCATCCCAAGATGACGAAATTGTCAATAAAAATGTAGCACGAATTCAGTTATATAGACTACTCATTTGAAGTGCGCCACAAGGACCATTTATCCGCTCGGCTCTAAGTCCAAACAGCAATGCAGCGCGAGCTTACTAGAGCAGATGCGTTTACTTGATCACCTCAGTCACACGACCACTAAACAGCATCCAGTGAGAAGCGCTTGAATTCAGTGAAGAACACTTCTCTGTGATTTAAACTAGTTTAAAGCCAGATGGAACAGCACTGACAAACTGGAGAAACACTGCGCAACAAAACAGTCAGAAGGCTTTTAAATCTACAAATCGCCATAATTTACCATGGATTTACTGTAGTAACACTAACTATACCATGGTATTGTGGCAGAAATGAGGAATATTCATACAGAATTGTATTATATTATTAATGTAGACATTAAATGTATTAAAGGAGTAATACATTTAACTGTAATGGAATATAATTACAGTATTTTTTTTTGTGATTAAGCTATAGCATTTGTGCATTTATACTAAATGCATGGCTTAACTGTGGTTATCGTGATCTAAATGTACGCTACTATGAAATACCAATGGTTAATTGTAATATAACTCAAACACTTAGAATATTTACATTTTACCATAAAAAAGAGGTTGTTACAATTTTTACATATGTTACTATTTTTGTTAATGAACATAAAGTTGCATCTGCATTCTAACTCAAGCTACTAGCCTACTACTGTCAACTGTCATATTATTGTCATATTATTAATATTGCAGCCTGCACTTTAAACTGTGCCAAAGATATGTGCCATCAAAGTCAGGCAACACAAACCTGTTAAATATATTTGAAGCAATATCACACGTTAGCACAAGAAACTAAGAAATATTTCTATTAAGATATTTATTTTATTAAGGAAAAATGACTGGAAAAGTGTAAAGAATTCAAAAACGTGACGTGTCTGTCATGTTCTGACAATAAAGAGTAGTTTAAAACCACAATTAACGGTCTGGTTTCTACAACTTTCACTTAGGAGCAAAATATGCCTTTAAATTTGAAAGAAATAAAGATTTGAAATTTATCGTGATAATTATCGATATCGACTGATATGAAATTTTTTATCGTGATCATTTTTTTGGCCATATCGCCCAGCCCTACACCAAATGCATTACACCATGCTTTTTGGGAACGTACGGTAGCCAGTGTTGAATGTGTGATGTGATTATTCAGTCTTACACTACTCCATTACGGTCTTATTTTAGCTGGATTAATGGTACACTGAAAAACTTGGTGTAGGATTTCCTTAAAAACAATTTTCACTAATTTCAAGTAAATTTCACGGCAAGTAACACATTGAATTAAACATGAAATTTTGAAGTAGAAAGACTGAAATAGTGTTTTCTTATAAAACGTACTCCAATAATCTTTTTATTTGCGACTTCGAAAAATAATTTTCAGTTGTTTATCCTAAATTTGGCTTTATTGTGCAACACGCAGTCTTTCTGAATAAACAAACCAGACAAAAACATATTTTGTGAAATTTCTTTATTGAGAATCTGAGAGACATTTAACTTCTCCTGGTTGGTGAAAATCTGCTTTGAGAGCTTTAACTTGGTGTAGAACTTGAACTTGATGTGTAGAAGCTATATTGAGTAAACCTTAATGTTTATTCCTTCTCCTCAATACAGGATCACAAACTCTCAGACACTTTAGGATGCACCACAGAAATCAGTTTACAAACATTTTGGAGCGTGTAGCCCATGTGAAACTGTCGGGGATCTCGGTTCCTCTGAGCCCACATGAGAGAGCAGCTGTGTTATTGAGATCCAGACTCAGCGGCGTTTGCTTTCTTCTCTGTTTGTGTGTAGTTTGAGGGTGTGTATGATGTCACTGCACAGCTGCTCACTAATGCACGATTGCAAATGAGCTGGCGTTCATGCATTCTTCACCTGCACTCTAACAGACATTCAGGGGATCTGTTACCACAACAACAACAAAAAGCATAATTTATTGATTTAATTAAACCTTTTAAGTTGCAAACATTACTTTGATGAGTTCTGTGGATAGTAATGTTGATCAACCTTAATATTGTGTGTAATTCAAACTGAAATTTGTGTTATTTTTAATTAATTCATTAATTTATTTATTGAAACAATGCTGGGCAGTGGATTTCTAAGTCCAAGCATGTTTTGCATAGGACTGATAAAGAGAATAAATGTTGAAATTAAGTGTTATTTTATGTTTTATTAATAGTAAAATTAGTGTTTAATGCTGTCATATTTGAAATTTAAAAGAATTTTTGTAGTTATCATTACACTGAGGAATAGAGCTCTTACTTGTTCTTTAAATGTACTGTATGTGTGACTGTACTAAAGCATAACAATACCATAATATGTTTTCAGATGTTTAGGAAACATGCTACGTTCACATACTTTTTTCCGTGAAAAACAGTGCTATTCTACTTTGAAATGTGTGTTTCATGTCAGAATGTCTGTTTTTATTTTGGTCTGTGTGACTCCGCCCACTGCTAATTTACCCAATAGTATTTTGCCAGCCCGGGTTGCCAGTTGGCAGAAAACACAGCGTATTGCAGCCATGGAAGCCAGCAAACGAACTGGGTCAGAGTTCGCAGATTCGACCTAAAAAGCCTTAGCATCCATCTAAAATGCTCTGTGACTAGGATAAATCAACTCATTAACTTACAGTATAAGGCTCCTCGCCTTCTATTGTCAGTTGAACGTGTTGCTCTTGTTGGGTGTCCTCAATCTGGCAACCCACATGAGCATCGAGTCTTGAGGAGGAATGGCAGGAAAAACAACTCTAATATTTTAAATTTGACTGAAGTACCCATTTCAGCTGCTAGCTGTCAGTATTACATACAGAACCTTTGAATATGCATGCTAAATGAGTTTCATTTAGTGTGTGCTGTGCTAGCTGTTAATTTGAACTGAAATAGATAAGATGAATTGGTTCCAGGGCCACAACTGCCGATACCGATTATTACAGATCAGGTAGACCGATAACCGATATTTTGAACCGATATATGTCTCTTGTAAAAATGAAAATGAATGTCAAAATTAAGAATAACAAGGGCTCTGACAAAAACTTTCTAAAAATGCTTTTAAAATATTTAATCGGCAAATCGGTTTTGAAAATGACTGATACCGATAACCATAAAAATGCTTAATATCGGCGCTGATAATCGGCCGACCCCTAGTTTGAATCACTGTTTTTCTTTAAATCTATTTATACACTTAGACTAATAAATCTGCAAAAACCAGAATTTACTGCTTCAGAGGGTCAAACAGGCCTGTAACAGCAATAATGCCCAGATTTACATTTAAAAGTTTTATGCACTCATTTATACGCTCTTGATAACTTAATGCATGTGAGTGATTTTTATGTTTGAATTAAAGAAAGCATGTGCTCCTCTCTCTCGTTTTCCTCTCAGCAGCTATAGACTGTGAGGTGCGGCAGTGGGGTCCCTGGTCTCCGTGTTCATCCATCTGTGGGGCGGGGACTACAGAGCGAAGCCGGCAGGTAGCCACGCCCCCACGCAACGGAGGCACGCCCTGTCCCGACCTCAAACAGCGCCGCGGGTGTCTCGCACACTCCGAGACCTGCAGTGCAGCTAAAGGTAATATACATACTAGCTCTGATAAATCTTGCTGTCTACACTTCTTAGGCAGCATCCAAACTACAGTGGACTGTTTTCACATATCTGGGTAAACCCACTATCTGGGTTTCTCAGAAGTGGAAGTCGTCATAATTGGGTATAATTATATAGTGGAGAACGGAAACTACAACAATTATATATATTTTTTCCCAATTTGCTTCAATAGCAAATGAAAAAAATCCACAATGGCATTTCTGACTTTCCCAAAGAAGAAAAAAAATGTAGAGAGAAAGAAGTCAAATTTGCCATCACTCCCTCAGCCGCTGTATTAGAAACACTCATGCAGAAAGAATTTATGAAAGGTTTTGCAAGATTTACAGTGGGATTGGCTTCTCCATGAAGGATGCATGCAATGCTGCTTAAAAATTTGGCTCATCTTAAAATAAGTAGATTTTAGAAAGGCCTTTGCATTGGCAGCATGCATATAATCCCTTAAAATACTGTCTATGTAGGAAGCTTACTGGGTTTTGAGTCAGTGTGTGTGTGTGTGTAAGATCCAGGTTGAGATAAAGAGGGAATGAAAAATGTGTGTTTGTTTATAGAATTGGAGTCAATGTCAGTGCATGTGAATTTCCACATCAGTATCACATTATATATCAGTACTAAATCATTCATTGTTAGTCACTGTTAAATGTCTTTGCAGTTCATGTTAATAGTGTTGCATTGTGATAAATGCATGCAAATATATCATAAATATGTCTCAATCTCAATCTGCATGTATAATACAAGAATGAGAAATATTGTATGCACGTTTAAAACCTGTTTTAGAAGTAAATCACGAAGCACACTGCTGTGTGCATGTAGGGTTAGTGTGTGTTTGTTTTGTGCTCTGGTTCTGTGCTTTGTCTCTGGAGGAGTTTAATTTGCTCTCTCTCATTATCTTGATCTCTTCCTCCTCTTCAGAAGTGGCCAAAATCCTGCCTGACTCATTCAGGCGGAACTTTAAGGACCCTTGGAGACGGCCGCACATGCTTATGAAGGAGGAGAAGAAGAGGTGAGAGCGACGTTCTAGAAAGCAGAACTAATGCAGCTGCAAATTGCTTTGAAAAAGAACAAAACATTATAGTACATTAACAGATAATACAAACACATTCCTGCGACCGAAGGCCTTCCTGTCTTCTAGCAAAGGGAGTCTAAACATTAAGAGTTGTCTAGACTTGCGGTACAATGACCCTCAGAACTAGAACAAGATGAATATGAAGCTGTTTATTAGGATTAATGAAATGATCTTCAGTCATAGTTTCGGTCAAACGCACCTAATATGGGGTGGGTATCTGTGTTTTAACTCAACGTTATCCAAGTATATACTTATAGAAGCTTGTTTCCACCACAGGATAAAAAAGGTAATTGCGACTTTTTAGTCTCACAATTCAGACTTTTTTCCTCACAATTCTAAGAAAAAATACCCAGAATATTTGCAACCCAGAATTGCAAAATATATACTGAGAAATGAGAGATATAAACAGAGATACAAACTCCGAATAAAACTGAGAATAAAAGTCAGAATTGTGAAATAAAATTTGCAATTACATTTTTTATTTTTTACTACATGGTGGGGGGAAAAACAGACAGAATTGCAAGGTATAAACACAGAATTTTGACTTTCTTTCTCGCAATTCTGAGTTTGTCTCAAAATTGTGATATAAAATTGTGAATTGTGATATAAAAAGTCGCAATTACATTTAAAAAAAAATTATTATTATTATTATTTTTTTATCCTGTGGCAGAAACAAGCTTACATATATGCTGGATATACTTGGATAACTAAATGTAAAACTAAAAATAAATCAGTTAATTAAAGAAAAGCATCATCAAGATTACTGTGTCTGTATTTATGGGTCGATATGTAAACCTCAAAGTCGGCATGAAATGAAAGTTCACCATTTCTATTTTATAAATGCATATTATAGATCTTAATGTGAACTATTCATTTATCTATGTTTCATTAAAAAAAAGACCTTGTAATTTTCAATTAAAATGTCATAGCCTTCCTGCAAACTCACGTTCATCAGAGAGCCACGCCCACATCTCAGCATCCAATCAACAACTGATGCATAGAATTAAGTCCCTGCTTTATATTTTTCTTTATCCGTAATTCATTGCAGTCGGATGTATGGAAAAAAAGACCCATCGCCACTTCCATTTCATTGCGACTTTAAAGGGATAATTCCTCCAAAAATTAAAAACCTGCCATCATTTACCCTCATTTCGTTCCAACCCCATATGATTTTCATTTTGTTAAAGTTATTTAGCATGTAACAGAGTGCGCACAATGAAAATGAATGGGCTGTAAGACTGTAAAGCTCCAAAAATGACAAAAAAAAGTATCTTTAAAGTAGTCTATACAATTTGTATGCTATATTCTAAGTGTTTGTGTGAGAAACAAACCAAAAGTCATTATTTACTGGTAATCTTTTCTTCCACCTTGGCGTATAAATCTCAAAATGTGTACATCACTCACTGTCTGATTCACTTCCTATTCATTATATACTACATGATGTGCCATTCACTATATAGTAAACAGTAAATGTGACTGATTTCCCTCTTTTTATAGTGTAGGGGGCGGGGCACTTCAGATTTCAGAGAGCATTCGATTGGACGGAAAATCTGATGAGAAGCTGAAGTGCAGAATGATGTCATTAAAATGTTTGTTCCGTAGACTGTAAATGTTGAATGCATATACTTTCTAAATGTGAATTTTGTCATTATTTTAGGAGCACACTAGCTTATAGATAACCTAAGACAGGTTGTATTTTCTGAATACATCATCCGGGGTTAAATCCACAACTTCTACTACAAGCCCATCCTTTATAGCCCTTGATAAACCCAGAGGAACACCTGCCTGAGGCCAGGAAATCAGATTAGTGTGTGTGTGAGAATGAACGTCAGATAATGAGGAGTTCAATAGGATGGCAGGAATTCAATAGCAGGTGCAGGTTCAAATGAACTGAGATTTAACGACTCTGTGAGGTTCCTTCCAAGCTGCGCACACAGGAAACCCCAGAGCAAACCCTTTCATTAATCACAGGTGTATAGTTTCAGCATGATGTGTGTGTGTGTGTGTGTGTGTGTGAGAGAGAGAGAGACCAGGACGACATACAGAACACAGAGGAGAAAAGGACGCCACACAGGCATAACACATCAAACTAATGAAATCCAGCATGTGAAGACTGACCTTTGACCTTTACACAGCCTGCATAAAAAGTGTTTAAAAGTCCTAGTGGAAATAAAAACAATTCAGTGTTCATTCATCATCAAGCATGCTTCATGCATTGTGCAACTAAACGGCTTTGCTCATATCATGAGTGTGGCAGGTTTACAAGATTTTCAGTGAATAATGCTTTAAATTTAGTCTGCAAATGTTATTTTTGTCCTTTCAAATCTCTGTCTGCAGTTACTGCGTGCAGATGCGTGTGAAGCAGGCGAGCGCTGCGTGTAAGGTGAAACCGTGGAGCGCCGGCTTGGTCCGCGAACGCTCCGTATGCATCGAGTGTCAAAGTGACGCCATGACGACTGATAACCGCTGCCGTGGCGACGGGCTGCCGAACATTAGGTACACGTCACATACTGTACATGCATACAGATTCACAAAACGTTCTTATTAATAAAAATCTTCTTACCTGCTATGTTTTTTTCTAAAATTATGAAGGTTTTGTTTTCCCAAAAGATTTCTTAAGAATGTTCTAAAGATACAACTTCAGAAGAATTTGAATTCCTGAAAAGAATGTTCGTAAAAATCATCGTAAATAATCTTTTACAGTTAAGATAACCGCCAACTTGTCTTTAATCCCCAAAGGTAAGCTGTTTAATGAATTTCCTGGGTTGTTTCAAATATTGCGCATTACAAGCACAAATAAACGCAGCAGACCACTCGATCTTGAGTCAGGATCTTTAGAAATAACTATTTAAAATATACGGTCTGTTTAAATTTTTCTGTACTCCATTTTAATGGTTAAATTAAACTATTAATCAAAAAGCATGCCTAATTAATTGAAATAATGAGACTTATACAATTTAATAGCAATTTATTACAAGTTTAACAAAAATCAAACCCATTTTATTTCTTACTCAAATTTTACCGAAATTCTGTAATTTGTGTTTTCATTTTTCTGGATTCCATTTTCAGTTAAATTTTTACCATAGACTGTAAAAAAAAGATGGACATCGCGTTTCCACTTCCACTATAGAAAAGTGAAGCCAAGACATTCTCAGTATGGCGCGGTCATCTTGCGAAAATGACGTCACGTGATCGTATCAAAGTCCCGCCCAAACTCCCGCAGACCCAATAGCAAGATCACAATCTTGACACCACACCCCATTTTTATAGCATCAATTAACTAATTAAAAGCAAACTTATTAGAAAAACGAACACTTGAACATACATCAGCATGATAAGAACTACCTAAAATGACGCTTTGGAAAAAAATTTATTTGAAGTGTAATTTGATTATTTAGTTTGTCTCACGTCCCATTAGATTACATGGTGAGGGTAGGGTTTAAGACATATATTAGGTCCAGCCACCAGGGGGCGAGCGAAACGTTTTGGCTTCACTATTCAGCGCTTGTGCGACACGCTTAATTTTGACCAAATTCTGGGTTTTCCATTTGTAATTTTTCTGGTTTAATTACATTTTAATAATCAAAAGCATGTCTAATTGAATTCATAAAAACAACTAAATTCATTAATTTGTTTACAATAATAGGGCTCTATGAAATGTTTTGTTTTTTCAGAAATTCTGTGTTGTGTATTTAAATTTTTCGGGCAATTACCGTATTGTCCCGAATATAAGACGATGTTTTTTTCTTGGAAATACATCTGAAAAAACGCGGTCGTCTTATATTCGGGCCAATACGGTAAATGAAGGCATAAAACATTAATTTATCTTGTAATCAAATTAAAATTAAACAAACTCTTTCTTTGTTTATTTTCATTTATTTATGAATTGTTTTGCAAACAAAGTGCTGCACAACAGAGGTGTTAAAATTAAAACATGGGGTAAAAATAGTGCGATTATTTCTTAAAAAATAAGCCTTTAATATATATTTGTTTTAAACCGAACTTTTATTTTGACAGGATGCCATGAAGACCTTTAAGCTTCTGCGTGGTTATGATATGACGAACGTTTTCTCAAATGAAACCGTAAAATGTTAATGACTCTCAGAGCAGCTCTGGAGATGAAGTTCATGTGCACTTTTTAGAATTTATCCGACCTTCTTTCTTAAGAAGATTTTTATAAGTCTTGAGGTGTTTGACATGAATGTCTCTTCCACTAGAACCTTCTGGTCCGCTGCATCAGCACCCGGTTGCTCTGGGTCGTGGGTTCGAGAGTCATTTACTGAGGACTGCCGGTGTCCTTCTTACTCCATGATTTTCGTCTGAACCAAAACACAACTTTCATTTCGAGGGACACGGATGCTCCAAGTTATTCCACAGGAGTCCTGGAGAGCCTCCTACATCTGAAACCAAATTCTCTCCATCGAAAGCTAAGCATTCTGTCACCTTCCTGTGCATCTGTGCCTCCTCCACCAACCCAACACACAAGCCTGTTCTTCTGAAGCTCTGCTGTCTACCTCCATAATGCACCTGCATCCGTTTCTGATGCCTTCGATTATAGATTTCACTCTGTACTGTTTTTCTACTCTCATCTGTCTTCTGATTCATACGTACTGTATTTATATATGTTTGAATGTACTTCTGTGTGTCAGTTTGCACGTGTGTTTTTGAATGCAAAACTCGTTAATGCACGAGTCGCTGAAAGACAAGCTACTGTACATGAATGTTTCTATTTGGTAGTATTTTATTTTCAGGAGAAAATCTCTAATTTGTACGATCTGTGCACAATACTACAGTGCCTTATGAACGCCACTTTCACACTTTGACCAAAGTCGCTTTGACATCAGCGTTTTCGTTTTGTTTGCACGGTCTGAAAGCTGTGTTTGAAACCGCACTCGATTCCTCATGAAAATAAGTTACGGTTACTGGGTTTTCAGTTGGTATAAAAGCAAAGCAAAGCAAAGCGCCCTAAATTGTGGTCGTAAACCGCAACTGATGACGTATAATTTGCCCGTGACAGTATAAATAATTTCTCATTGCTGCTTGTCTCTGCAGAAATTGCCTTTCCATAAAATCCGATTTATTTTATTAAAATAAATGTCCAATTTATTATTACAGCATCTCTGACTCTTAATATACTGTATAATGACTTTCACACACACACGTATAGTAGAACATCAGGATTGCACCAAATAAATGCTTTTTAGATTGTTTTTATTTGCCTTTAAGTAATATTTCAACAGTTTTATTGATGCTTTTGTTGCCTTTTGCTATTTGCGATGTTATTCTTATTCCCATCACGCATTAAACAGTCATTCGTCTCAGTTAATTTTCTTTCATTGCTTGCTGTTTCAGTGTCCCAATTGGCATTTCAGTGTGATTCTGATGCTGTGCTTTGAGTAACGCAGTCACTTGCGTCACCGAGCCGTAGCGGGTATTTAGCGTGCATGTGCTCATTACAGATCAAAGGGCTCGTCTTGCTTACATGCACCCTTCTGCACACATACTACACTCACTACATTTATTTTGTGGCATTTCTTGCATGCTTGCTCAGCAGCATGCAAGGTACAGTATACTTAAGATTCAGGTAATCATGTGTTTTCTCACTAACATGCTTGATGTTCAGTTTGTAGGATGGAATGTGTCTGAATGAACAACCAGCACAGTTACTCTAACCAGTACTTTCTGCGCTGCTTTACATAAACAAGTTTGAACACGTGGCCAGATTTGTTATACTTTTATGCTTCTGCTTAAATGCTTTTAATGACTTTTGTAAAAACAAAAAAGAAACATTAATTTTCTAACAAAAATGCCTATGTATGAATATCTTTACAAAATTATTTTTTTAAATGTGTATTTATATGTACTATATATATTGAATATACTGGTTAAAATAATATAATTACTATGTATAATGAACCACATGCTACTTTTTCTATAATTGATTTAACCAAAAATATGCCCATTTAGTTTTAGTAAACCAAAAAAATGCCTAAACTAAATGCCAGTGTATGGATGTCTTTACAAATATGTGTGTGTGTGTGTGTGTGTGTGTGTACACACACTACCATTCATTTTTAATGTTTTTAAAAGAAGCCTCTTCTGCTCACAAAGGTTCATTCATTTGATCCGAAACACAGCAAAAACTGTAATATTGTGAAATATTTTTACAATTTGAAATAACTGTTTTCTATTCGAATACATTTTAAAATGTAATTTATTTCTGTGATCAAAGCTGTATTTTCAGCATCATTACTCCAGTCTTCAGTGTCACATGATCTTCAGAAATCATTCTAATATGCTGATTTGCTGCTCGAGAAACATTTCTGATTTTACATACATGTATATAACTAGTATGCATACTGACTGAACATGCTAAAAGCTACTATAATGAACCACATGCTCATTTTGAGTGTATTTGATTTTGTTTGTCAGAACTGTGGTACAGTGGTTAGATGGTGTGTTCATGACCGATAAGAATTAAATCTGGTCTGTGTCAGAAAAAAAGATCCCTTTTTTTCCCAACTTCCTGTCTGCTCTTTACTGCCAACATACAATAAAAATGGCAAAATCATTAATAAAAATAGTGACATCATTGAAAAGACAACAGATGAGCTCAGTGATTGGCTTTCCAGTGATGTCGTGGTTAATTTCTCCAGTGGGCTCATTGAAGGGCTTTCTAATGGGGTCTGTGAGGGTTAAAAGCAGATAAGGTGTTTTCTTTAGTGTGTGCTTCAGAATCGAGGCTAAACGCACTAGGCGAGTTTGGTGGGATTTTGTTTTATAACTATGAAGGGTATAGCCTAGATTCATTTTATAAATGTAAAGGGTTTGGTGGCATTTTATTCTAAGTGAAATGAGATTCTGGGCCATCTCTGACCCACTGCTTTATGGGTGCTGACAGCAGTGGATTCTGGGATTAGGGGTTGAAAAGAAAGGCATTCCAGCCCATCCACTAAACACCAGAGGAAACTGTAACATCAAAAGAGAACATGACCAATGACAATCGAATGAAACTAAGCAGAACTATCGGTTTTATATGTGTGTGTGTGTGTGTGTGTGTATATATATA
>NW_015658739.1:100702-102983 GCF_001515625.1 Sinocyclocheilus rhinocerous | reverse complement strand
TAATTGTAACCTTATAATGTAAAAGGGCTCCCTATAGTTTAAAGCATAAGCTGAGGTAGATTTGTATCATTAAGAAAATTTTAATTATAACTGAATGCATTTATAGAAAGAGCAACTTGTTCAGTAAACCACTGTTTATTAAAAAAAAAAAAAGTTTAGTTTTTCCCCCTGCTGTACCGAAATCATACCGAACCGTGACGTTAAAACCGAGGTACGTACCGAACCGTCATATTTGTGTACCGTTACACCCCTAATATGTACACTCACTGGCCACTTTATTAGGTACACCTTGCTAGTACCGGGTTGGACCCCCTTTTGCCTTCAAAACTGCCTTAATTCTTCGTGGCATAGATTCAACAAGGTGTTGGAAACATTCCTCAGAGATTTTGGTCCATGTTGACATGATAGCATCACGCAGTTGCTGCAGATTTGTCGGCTTCACATCCATGATGCGAATCTCCCGTTCCACCACATCCCAAAGGTGCTCTATTGGATTGAGATCTGGTGACTGTGGAGGCCATTTGAGTAAAGTGAACTCATTGTCATGTTCAAGAAACCAGTCTGAGATGATTTGAGCTTTGTGACATGGTGCATTATCCTGCTGGAAGTAGCCATCAGAAGATGGGTACACTGTAGTCATAAAGGGATGGACATGGTCAGCAACAATACTCAGGTAGGCTGTGGCGTTTAAACGATGCTCAATTGGTACGAAGGGGCCCAAAGTGTGCCAAGAAAATATCCCCCACACCATTACACCACCACCACCAGCCTGAACCGTTGAGACAAGGCAGGATGGATCCATGCTTTCATGTTCTTTACGCCAAATTCTGACCCTACCATCTGAATGTCGCAGCAGAAATCGAGACTCATCAGACCAGGCAACGTTTTTCCAATCTTCTATTGTCCAATTTTGGTGAGCCTGTGCGAATTGTAGCCTCTGTTTCCTGTTCTTAGCTGACAGGAGCGGCACCCGGTGTGGTCTTCTGCTGCTGTAGCCCATCTGCTTCAGGGTTCGACGTGTTGTGCGTTCAGAGATGCTATTCTGCATACCTTGGTTGTAACGAGTGGTTATTTGAGTTACTGTTGCCTTTCTATCATCTCTTACCAGTCTGCCCATTCTCCTTTGACCTCTGACATCAACAAGGCATTTTCGTCCACATAACTGCCGCTCACTGGATATTTTCTCTTTTTCGGACCATTCTCTGTAAACCCTAGAGATGGTTGTGCGTGAAAATCCCAGTAGATCAGCAGTTTTTGAAATACTCAGACCAGCCCGTCTGGCACCAACAACCATTCCACGTTCAAAGTCACTTAAATCCCCTTTCTTCCCCATTCTGATGCTCGGTTTGAACTTCAGCAAGTTGTCTTCACCACATCTAGATGCCTAAATGCATTGAGTTGCTGCCATGTGATTGGCTGATTAGCAATTTGTGTTACCAAGCAATTGAACAGGTGTACCTAATAAAGTGGCCGGTGAGTGTATATATATATATGTATGTGTGTGTGTGTGTATGTATATATATATATATATATATGTGTTTTAAGTAAAATATATTTTCAAATATATACACACACACACACACACAAAGGCCAAAAATATATTGGTAAACATATGTGAGTAAATATATTTGAAAAATATCTTAAATGTATATTTTGGCCATTTTGTAAAAAATATATTTAATTTATAATTTTATTTATTTGACATATTAAAAATACAACTAATACAAAAACTTTAATTAAAATGAAAACGAATTTCAAAATGTTAGCAAACTATAATAGTATCTTAATGATATATTCAATGTTACTGAAATTAATGGAAGTTGCATTTTCAAATATTTTAAAACTTTGAAGCGTTGCTTCGGAAAAACTCATTGTAGACGTTTACATTTAGAGAACATATTGATGTATTTCCTTACATTTTCATTTATATATTTTTTAAATATATTTATATAAATTTATGTATATAAAAATATACACAAATGACCAAAAAAATACTGGTATAATATGAAAATATATAAATATATTTTGAAACTGATATTTAGCCATTTTTGGAATATTCTGAAATATATTTAGTGTTTAATATATCTGAAAACATTTTACACTGTGCGTCGCCGCTGCGCTTCCAGTGACAGAGAAACTTTTCCCGCTCCTGTGTTTTTCCTTTCAGGAACAGATTGAAAACATTCTTCCCACAAACCCCAAACCAAGTAATGCTGCTACTTAACGAGTGACCTGTTTACATAATAAACGCGAAACTCTCCTCAGTGAAAACAGCCGCCCG
>NW_015658739.1:95739-100565 GCF_001515625.1 Sinocyclocheilus rhinocerous | reverse complement strand
CCCGTCCGTTTCCCGCGCAAACCAGCTGCTCCCGCCAGCCGTTAATGAGGGACTTTGTGGCCGAAAGAATGATAATGAAAGTGCGCGACTCTGGAGAAACTCCACTCTTTCATCTGTGCACCAAACGTTGTTCGAGAACGTTTCCCAAATATTTTCGATATTTGTGGGATTACAGATTTTTCTTCTGGGTGAGAAAGTACAACATTCCACACTTCGTTTTTTCCGGTTATTTAAGTGCATCATCCGGGTATTTAAAATGAACTTTTTATTTTTGGAATTTTCAGTGTGAACGCACTATTTATACTACAAAACGTCATAAAATAGTGCATAAGTACGCGATTTGGGACGCACCTTATGTCTCAGTAATAAAAATGTTATAATAAAAAAAAAAAAAAAAAAAACAATAAAAAGAGATGTGATTTCGCCATCTAGTGGATTGATCTTGCAAGTACAACTTTCAAAACGTTCTGTGGCGGTGGACTAATGGCATCAGAGAGCAATAACGTGGTACTTTGACATATACCATGGTACTACAACTCATGTACCATAATATTTACATAGCATTTCAAGAATCACATGGGTGCATGTGCAAAAACATGCTACATGGTACTTACGTTTTCTATTAATTATTTTGAATGTACCAAGCAGGGTTTCTGTGGGTCTTAAAAACCTTAATTTGCCCTTCCAAAATAATTAATAATTATTAAATCAGAGGAGAAAGTCTTAAATCATGGCATTTAATGTTACACACACGGCAAAAAATTAATATCTTCCTCTGTATTTTTGTCTTGTTTTCCAATACAAATATCTAAACATTCTTAAATCAAGATACAATTACTTCAGATGCAAAATTAAGCTATTAAGTCTTGTTTTCTGCGGAAATTAAACCTAAATAAAAAAAAAGAAAAGTTGCATGAAATAAAATAAACGTTAATGGAAATAAAATGTATATTAAAAAGAAACCTTCATTTCAGCTACTTACCAAGGAAACATTTATTTCTCATTAAGTTTAACTTTATGTACTAAAATAAATAACTAAAACTGAAATAAAAAGAAATAAAAACTACATTGACAAAAAAAAAAAGAAAAAACGTTAAAAAACGTAAAACTAAAAAAAAAAAATTATGATTAAAAAATTTTTTTTTTTTAAATATGAACAAAAATATAAAAGTATCTCAATGATACTAAAATAAAACTGGTTCGAAGTTGTATTCTCAAACTTTTGAAGTGTTGCTAACATTTACATTTAGAGAGCATTGATGTATTGTATTCCTTTTAATTTATTCCTTAAAATGTCTTCAATTATTCTTAAATCTTACAGTAAATGTACCTTCATAAAACTCGCAGAATCCCTGACTAAAGTGAAACTTTCGCAATGAAAACGATCGAATTAAAACATATTTTATTTACGTTCACATACGTCACATTCAGCGGACAGAAATCGTTTGCTTTAATAGGAGGTCAACATTTACAGATGACGCAGAAACAAACGTTCACAGATTTTCAGTCTGGTATGTCATACAAAGCCAGCATAATATATATCTGAAAAAGAAAATAACTAAAGGAAAATAACACAAATTCGCCCTCAGGTTAGTGGATATTTCGTGGGTTGCATTCACAATAGTGACTCGTGTATAGACTGTGGTGAAATGCAATGACAGTGCAACGAGAATCAGTCAACATCTGAAATCAGTGAACTTTAAGGCAGCTCCATATCTTTCTGATGATTAAATGAAGGCAGAATTGAAATGAGGAGTGCTGAACTAATCAATAATCCACCTCATGTTTCTCATATGCATAAACACACACACCAGAAATGTTTCATCAAGCAGGTGTTTTGGATCACCTTGGCCACACCTCCAGGAAGTGACATCACTCTGGGAGTCTATTTGAGGTTTTTGAGCTGACGGTTGGTGGAGCCGATCTTGCCGTCCATCGTGTCGACCTTATTGAGCAAAGCGTCCAGAGAAACATCCTGGTCTTCAATCTCAGCCTGCAGCCCCAGCCCCAGATTCTTCAGACGGCCCAAACCCAACGACATTTCATCTGCAGGACACAAACGCACGTTCAGATCCGGTGTGATCCCATCAAGGTATGAGAAAAGCTGACTTGTGTTTCTCACCGAGGTTACTGTCCAGCTGTTGATGGGCGGCCCGTAGCTGTTTGTTCTTGGGATGTCCGTTCTGATCGGACGGCCCGTTATCCAGCGAAGCAGACGCTCCGAATCCTGTTCAAACCAACACTTGTGATTCTGATAATACTTAAGCTTTGAGAATCATTTGTTTTGAACTAGTGATTCACTCAAACTGCCAAAGTCACATGACTTGTCTTGAAAAGTTTCAATATTTCAATGGTTTGCTGCTAAGAGGCAATGATCTCTGTGAACCCATGAATCAGTGTCTATATGGATTTAACCTGATTTTGGATCAGTTTTATAAATATCACTTATATGTGACCCTGGAGCACAAAATCAGTCATAAGGGTCAATTTTGTGAAATTGAGATTTATGCATCATCTGAAAGCTGAATAAATAAGCTTTCCATTGATGTATGGTTTGTTAGGATCGGACAATATTTGAAAATCTGGAATCTGAGGGTGCAAAAAAATCTAAATATTGAGAAAATCATCTTTAAAGTTGTTCAAATGAAGTTCTTAGCAATGCATATTACTAATCAAAAATTAGGTTTTGATATTTACGGTAGGAGATTTACAAAATATCTTCATGGAACATGATCTTTACTTAATATTCTAATGATTTTTGGCATAAAAGAAAAATGTATAATTTTGACCCATACAATGTATTTTTGGCTATTGCTACAAATATACCCCAGCGACTTAAGACTGCTTTTGTGCTGCAGGGTCACATTTGTATAGTATAAAGACATTTTTAGTAGTCTCTTATTGGCCTGATTAACCATAAAACAAGACCCGCAAATTAATAAAATAACACATATTATACAGACAATTCATGTTGAATGGTATCAGATGATTTGTTATATGCATTTAATAGATTGCACTTTCAATAAAACATCTGCAATTGGTTTCTAAATGTGTTTTTATGCATGTTTGAGCTGAGTTTTCACTGTTTTGACCAGCATGTGGTGTTCAAAATTTTGAAAAGCTGACACTGAGCGCTTTCTTCTCTGGTAATACTTTGTGAATCATTTGTTTCGAACAAGTGATTCGAAGTGCATTTATTGTCATACCAGTATCTATTGACTATTTTCACGGCAAGATCAAGGTGTTTGAAAAGAAATAACATTAACATACAGTAGTAATGAAAAACCACAACTCATTATACACGATTTTTCATTTCAATGTTTGATGAAAAAATGTAAGATTATTCCTGGTGAAACTTTTAAAAAAAACATCCATTAGAAAATGTTGCCTAGTGGCATTTACAGCAGAAATAACGTTATACACACGCTTCTTATTTAATGGTATTTGATGATTTTGGATTTTATAGATTCCACTTTCAACAAAACATTTGCAATTGCTTTGTAAAAGTAGCTTTTATGCAGGGTTTTGACCAGAGTGTGGCGTTTCGAGCGCTTCAAAACAGGGAATCATTTTGCAAACTGATTCAATTGATTCAAAGTTCTGAAAAGCTTCGTTTCTCCCGTTACTAACACTGGCTCTCAAAGGAACGTGGGTAAACTTGTGAAAAGCGTCTGTGTTTACCAGATGTGTCCAGTTTCCTGAGATTGGGATGGCTGGCTTGATATTTGTCTTCCTGCTGTTTGCTCTCCGTAAGCGCGTTCTGTAACCTTATATCACCAGACATTCACAAAATTAGCCTTGTTGTTCAGTAATATTCAGAAATGTTGTATTTCCAGATATGGCATCGTCCCAGACTAAGACCTACAGTACAAATATGTGAATATAGATGTAGAGTCTTGGATCTCGGCTAATTTTTACAATGATTCAAACGTTTTTTCCATATGAATTTTTTGGGAATATATTCAGTGTTTTGTCAGCTGAAGGAACTGCACGTCTATTCATCACAGCCTCGTTTTCATTTCACATTGAATCTAGAGCCTTTTGCTTGAAATGCTTGAGTTTAGTCGTTTTTTTTATTAGGGGTTTTCCGGGTCTTAAAAGTCTTGATTCGCAGTAACACAAATTATGGCCTTAAATCAGAACTGAAAGTCTTAAATTCATAAAGTCATGCATATAAATGTTGCACGCACTGCAAAAAATGATGTTCTTCGTCAGTATTTTTTGTCTTGTTTTCCAGTACAAATATCTAAACATGCTTAAATCGAGATACACTGAGATAATTTAGATACTGGAGATGCAAAATGAAGATATGAAGTCTTGTTTTCTGAAAACACTGAACAAAATGACGTGAGGTTATGCTTAAAACAAGAGCAAATATCTCTGGGGAATGAGAACTTGTTTTCCCTTTGAATTAAGTAGATTTTTCTGACGCATTGGCAGATATTTGTTCTTGTTTTAATCATTATCTCAGTTTCACAGAAAGCAAGACTTCTTATCTTAAATAACTTTGTTTCCCAAGTAAATGCATCTTGATTTGAGAATCTTTAGACATTTGCACTGGAAAACAACATTTTCATGTTCTAGAGGTTAAAGGGTTAGTTCACCCAAAAATAAAAATTAGGCTGCGTTTTACTCACCCCCGATGCATCCTAGGTGTATATGACTTTCTTCTTTCAGACGAATCCAGTCGGAGTTATATTAAAAATTGTCTTTGATCTTTCAAGCTCTATCGTTGCACTCAGCGGGTGTTGCATTGCTTCTGTCCAAAAAACGTGAAAAAAAAGCACACTTCCACAAAAAAAAGTGTCTCACACGGCTCCCGGGGG
>NW_015658739.1:73724-87203 GCF_001515625.1 Sinocyclocheilus rhinocerous | reverse complement strand
ACAACTGTTGGCGCAAGCTAGATTCAAGTGATTATTACGTTTTGAATATGGATATTTTTCTTACAAAAACGCATCGATTCGCTACAGGAGGCCTTTGTTCACCCCCCGGAGCTGTGTGAAACACTTTTTTTTTTGTGGAAGGGTGCTTTTTATTTCACGTCTTTTGGACTGATACATGCAACACCCGCTGAGTGCAACGATAGAGCTTGAAAGATCAAAGACAATTTTTAATATAACTCAGACTGGATTCGTCTGAAAGAAGAAAATCATATACATCTAGGATGCATCGGGGGTGAGTAAAACGCAGCCTAATTTTTATTTTTGGGTGAACTAACCCTTTAAGAGCAAAGCTCTTAAAACTATTAAAATTAATTTTAATTAAAAAGTAATGTAGATCAGTTGGAATTTTTAAATGTTTAAGTGCTCCAAATACAATTTATTACGTAGACATTTACATTTAGAGATTCCATGGAGTTCTCTTCAATTTATTCCTTACATTTTCTTTACTTGGAAAGTCATAAATTTACCTTCATTAAACCTGCCGATACCCTCTTTATAAATGCATAAGCTGAAAAAGATAGTGAAGGAAAAGGAAAAGTGGCAAACATGAAAACTTACACTACCAGTCAAAAGTTATTGAACAGTAAGATTTGTAATGTTTTTTAAAGAAGTCTCTTCTGCTCACCAAGCCTGCATTTATTTGATTAGAAATACAGCAAAAGCAGTAATATTGTGATTTTTTTTTACTATTTAAAATAACTGCTTTCTATGTGAATATATTGTAAAATATAATTTATTTCTGTGATCAAAGCTGTATTTTCAGCATCATTACTCCAGTCTTCAGTGTCACATGATCTTCAGAAATCATTCTAATATGCTGATTTGCTGCTCAAGAAACATTTTTTATTAGTATTATTAATAATAAAAACAGTTGAGTATACATTTTTTAGGATTCTTTGATGAATAGAAAGATCCAAAGATCAGCATCTCTCTGAAATAAAAAGCTTTTGTAACATTATACACTCTACCATTCAAAAGCTTAGAGTCAGTATATACTGTATATATATTTTTTTTTGGGGGGGGGAAGAAATTATAGAAATACTTTAATTTAGCAAGGATGCTTTAAATTGATCAAAAGAGATGATAAAGACATTTATGATGTTACAAAAGATTTCTATTTCAGATAACTGCTGTTCTTCTGAACTTTCTGTTCATCAAAGAAACCTGAAAAAATTATACTCGGCTGTTTTCAACATAATAATAATAATTAATGTTTCTTGAGCAGCATATCAGCAAATTAGAATGATTTCTGAAGATCATGTGACACTGAAGACTGGAGGAATGATGCTGAAAATACAGCTGCGCATCACAGAAATAAATTACAGTTTAAAACATATTCACATAGAAAACAGTTATTTTAAATAGTAAAAATATTTCACAATATTACAGCTTTTGTTGTATTGCTGATCAAATAAATGCAGGCTTGGTGAGCAGAAAAATATTCTTTAAAAAACATTAAAAATCTTACTGCTCAATAACTTTTGACTGGTAGTGTATTTTGTACTTTTTAGCAAAAATTGTGTTAATCTACAGGAACAACGTGTCATTATACCATGTTTCAGTGCATGTGAACGTCTAGAAGCGACTAACATTGGCTGAGTATTTCATCTGACCTGCTGTTGGCCTCGTAGGACACGGGCTGCTCCTTTTGTGCAGGTCTGGGAGGTTCAGGTTTGCCTTTGAAATAGTTGACCATGCCACCCCACACACTCTTAATGGTGTTTATGTGCCTCTGGCTCGTCCTCATGTCCTGCTCCATGTTGTCAATCATCTTCTCTGCCCGTTTCAAAGCCTCACCCTGACGAATCAGTTCCTGTGGAGGACAACACAGCCATTCAAACGAAACAGCCAAGAGAGACAGAATCCTCTAAACGCTTCCTCTCACCTCCGCCGTCTCGGCTCCGACTTTCTCCGATTCGTAGACGAGTCCGAGCGAGCGGTGGCTGCTGTCCACGGCCGACTGCGCTGTGCGCATCACTTCCTGCTGCAGCTGTCTCTGCCGTCTCTCCGCCGGACTCAGCGAACTCTCCTCCGGATCGTCCTCAAAGTTAAAGCCTCTTCGAGGCTTCGAGTCCTCTTCATCATCATCAGCGAAAGGATTGTGGGATTTGGGGTAGGCAGACATCCTTGCTTGAGTGAGATGACAAACAGAGATAAGTGAGCTGCTCAACCTTTACTGTTCATTATTTATTATATATATATATATATATATATATATATACATACACACTGCCGTTTAAAAGTTTGGGATTAGTAAGATTTTTAATGTGTTTTAAAGAAGTCTCTTCTGCTCATCAAGGCTGCATTTATTTGATCAGAAATACAGAAAAAACAGCAATTTTCAGCATCATTCCTCCAGTCTTCAGTGTCACATGATCTTCAGAAATAATTCTAATATGCTGATTTAATATCAGTGCTGTAAACAGTTTTGCTGCTTAATATATATATATTTTTGGAGCCTGTGATACTTGTGTATATTGTTAGAAAAGATTTCTATTTTAAATAAATGCTCTTCTTTTTAACTTTTTATTCATCAAAGAATCCTGAAAAAAAGTATCACAGGTTCCAAAAAAACAAAAACAAATTAAGCAGCAAAACTGTTTCCAGCACTGATATTAAATCAGTATATTATACTGATTTCTGAAGATCATGTGACACTGAAGACTGGAGTAATGATGCTGAAAATACAGCTTTGATCACAGAAATAAATTACAGTTTAACAGATATTCACATAGAAAACCATATTTTAAATGATAATATTTTACAATATAACTGTTTTTTTATCTTACTGATCCCAAACTTTTGAACAGCAGTATATATATATATATATATATATATATAGTGATGATGACCTAAAACATTATTACTTGAGATGCAAAATGAAGATATTAAGTCTTGTTTTCTGAGAAATTGAACAAAATTTAGTTTATAGTTAAGACCGAATATCTGAGGAATGAAAACTCGTTTTCCATCTGAAATTGTGTACGTACTTATATATATATATATATATATATATATATATTATTATATAGCGATGACCTAAAACATCATAAGGATTAAATAAGACAGGACATGAGTTTGATCAAAACGTAAGTAAAAATAAAAAGTAAAAGTGATAACGAAGAGATAAAGTGCTGCTAACGCTATACCATGGTAAAAGTCTAAAATAGTGGTAAAAATATGGTACTTTATCTGGATACATGCATAATATCTGTCAACAAACTACTATGATTGACAGATAATCATCGGCAAACATATATAGGTATAGACTAAACGTATTAAAATGTGCAAACATTTCATAATTCTCTTTATTATTAAACTACATTGAAACTGAATACGCTAGAAACTTGTTTGTTTTCGGCGCCGTATGCTGCCTAAAAACAGCCTTTAAATAAAACCTACATCATCTTTAAGAACAGTTTCGCTCTGTCTGTTTGATTAAAAATACGAAATATTGAACATTTTATCGATAAACGCGTACCTTTGATCGCTGGAGGCTGATGTGTTTCTCCTGCTGTCAGCTGACGCTTCTACTTCCGGTGGTGTCGTTGTGACGTCAGATAGGCTCCACCTCTGACGCTCCTGTTTCCGGCCCACGTTTTTTTATTTTTTTATTGTAATCGTGTTTATTATTTGGATATTTCGTGGGTACAGACGTTTCTCTGTGTTTGTTGTGGTCAGATTTTTTTTATTTTTATTATTATTATTGATGCTTAAACAACAAAAATATATAAAAAGTGCCAAGGGTGTACAGATAAAAATATATAAAAAATGTATACATGTATTTATAAATAAATAAAAATGAAATAAAGAAAGGCCTTGGTTTCCGCCCCACGTTCACTTTTTGTTGTTTTTATTTGTGACGCTTTGTTTTGACGTTTAGGATCTGAAATCTATTGCTAGGATTTGAAAATAAAGATAACTAGAGCTACAATATACACTTCATAAACTTAATTACAACAAATGTTCGCAAGTTATTCCAGTTCCAAAATTATTTATTAGCCTATTATTATTATTATTATTATTATTATTATTATATATAACTTCTACTACTACTACTACTACTACTACTACTACTACTACTACTAATTATTATTATGTATTAATATTGTTGTTATTATTATTTATATTATTATATATAACTTCTACTATTATTACTACTACTACTACTATTATTATGTATTAATATTGTTATTATTATTATTATTATATAACTTCTACTACTATTACTACTACTACTACTAATTATTATTATGTATTAATATTGCTGTTATTATTATTTATATTATTATATATAACTTCTACTACTATTACTACTACTACTATTATTATGTATTAATATTGTTATTATTATTATTATTATTATTATTATATAACTTCTACTATTACTACTACTACTAATAATTATTATTATGTATTAATATTGTTATTATTAATACATAATACATTACTTCTACTGCTACTACTATACTACTAATTATTATTATGAATTGTTAATATTGTTACATAATAACAATACATTTATTATTATTATTATATTATTATTATGCTGTTATTGTTATGAACCATTCTTTCATTAATTAACATTATACATATTTATTTATAAATATTAATATTACAGAAATACTACTACAAAAATTAGAAATAATAATTATTAATATATAATACATATTAATATATTACTTCCGCTAATAATATTAATAATTATTATTATTAATTATTAATATTGTTAATTCATAATGACAACAATAATAATGCATACAATTTTTTATAAATAATTATTGATATACATACTATCTGACTACTAATAAATATTAATTATTAATATTGTTTATTTAATTATGATGATGCTGTTATCGTTATTAATCATTCTTTCATAAATTAACATTATACATATTTATATATATATATAATACAGGAATATTACAGAAATACAAAAATCGCAATAAAATATAAATATATTTTAGTCAATACTCTATTAGAGATTGTGAAGTTTGTTCAGGTTTCTCTCTCAGTATTCATAAAGCTGTCAAGGCTATTTCTTCATTGCTTTTTCTTTTTAATGAACTACACAACGCGTTTATAAACCCCTCTCCATTAGTGGTGTGTAGATATTCATCAGCTGTACGAGCCAATAAGATAAACTGTATAGTGATGATGCTTTAATGGAGACACGCCTCTCCATCGGCTGTTATTTGTGCCTTCACACTCTCCGTATTGCGGTGGTGTTTTTCTTCAGCGCGGGCTGCTGCGGGAATCATCGTCGTTTGTGTGTGTGCAGCTTTTCTCGTGGATCATGGTGTCGCGAGGCGGGACGCGAGAGTTCTATTTCAACACGGTTCTGTCGCTCGCGCGTTCTCTGGCAGCGCACCGCCCGGCGCCCGTCGAGAAGGTACAACACAACACAACACACACACAACACAACACAACAGACAGTGAGTTTTTGATTTAAAATATTTGCCAATGGGCTGAGAAAAACAGTCTTGTTTTCCCTTTGAATTAAGTAAATCTTTTTTGACCCCAGATTTTTTATGCAGTTTTATTTTAGTATAATTGAGATACTATTATAGTTTTGTTTAATATTTTGAGTTCTTTTTTTAATTTTAAAATTGAAGTGTAAATGTAAAATTCAATAGTAATTTTGTTGTGCATTTTTGTCATTTTTATTAGTTCTTTATGTCTATATAGTTTTTATACATTTTAATTTTATTAATTGTTATATACATTTTTTTTTGTTAATTTTAAGCTTTAGTTATTTTAGTATGGTCTATTAAAGGTAAAACAGATGCAGCAGTTCAGAGCTGTCACATGTCCAGAGGCTTTTACAGGCGCTAAATGGTGCCAGCTTGAGCCCGAAGCACCGATGAAAGCTTTTCTTTCTTTTCTACACATTTGCTCTGACTCCGTTATAGTATTAAAGCAACAGCAGCAGGTGTATAGACTTCCTTTTGCGCTCTTGTGAAATGCATTGCCACATTGCAGACGCCTGCATGACCGATTCATCTTGTGTTTGCATTCTCATGCATTTGCGCACTGCAGCAGACATCTTCATGTTGTTGTATTATGAGCAGCTGATTTCCCCACACGTGCATGCTCTCAAAGCATGCGTGAATCTCTTAACAGGTTGTTCTAGTTCTGCAGATGCCAGATAGATCAGTTTGCTTAAATCCTCTGAGAGAGAAGTTGTTTAACTTGAGCTCATGTCAACTGATAGGAATAGAAAAGTAGATTCAAAGCGTGTCTCTTTCATCAGGTGCAGAAGTTATTATGCATGTGTCCATGCGACAGCCGCGGCGTCTTCACTCTGGATGTCCGCCGCAGGGATGCCGTCATCGCACTGGCCGTGTTCCTGGTCGAGTCTGATTTACAGGTGACTGAGGTTGATTATTAGCATGAGTGTAGTTCACGAGTGCAGTTGTGTTTTTGTGTGTGTGCTATTTTGGGGACAAAATTGTCCCCGGATGTTAGCTAAATATGACAAAACCTCCCTTTGGGAATATCCTCGAATGGCCAAGTGTGTGTTGAAGCTTTCCAGCTGCTGAGCTGGTTTATGAGAGAAAATCACTGCTAAAGCAGATAATGTGATCACAGCTGGATTAGAGCTGTGACTGGTTAAAGGAATAGTTCAGCCAAAACTGAATATTTGCTGAAAATGTGCTCACCCTCAGGCCGTCCAAGATTAGGAGAAGCCTAAAGCTGCGTGTTTGTGAGAAACAAATCTGTCTTTAAGATGTTTTAACTTCAAACCATTGCTTAAATATGAGTCCATAATCCATAATAACGCTTCCTCCAGTGAAAATGTCGTCTGAATCAGGAGAGAAATCTGCACAGATCAAGCACTGTTTACAAGCCAAAACAGCTCTAAACAAATATGTGACTAGATTTTGGTGTGAGAGACGACAGGAGACTGACTTTTTCACTGAAGGATGTGTTATGGATTATGGACTCATATTTTAGCAGGATATGATATGTCTTGATGGATTTGTTTCAGCTTTTGTCTTCTCCAGATGTTAACTGATGGACTGGAGTGGTGTGGATTACTTGTGGATTATTGTGATGTTTTTATCAGCTGTTTGGACTCTCATTCTGACGGCACCCATTCACTGCAGAGCATCCATTGCTGAGACACTGATGCAATGCTGCATTTCTACAAACCTGATGAAGAAGCAAACTCATCCTAATCTTGAATAAACTGAGGGTGAGCATATTTTCAGAGAAAATGAATTTTTTTGTGAACTATTCCTTTAAGCCACTTTAAACACACACACACACACACACACACACACACACACACACAGAGTTCAGCTTGTACTCTTTATTTTTCTCACTTGCCAAAGGGTTGTTTTGTTTCTTGTAGGCTGCATAATTTCTCTGCACAAACAATGTATGCAGTGTAATTTTGGTTTTCTTTTTTTGAAGCATCTGATTTTTATATAAATAGATTTGGGATTTGATTTGCAAGTATATTCTGATCTAGTCTGTCATTATAAAGTTTTCACTTCTGCAACACATGGTTCATGTATGATACGTGTCTTTTTCAGCACAAAGACACTGTGGTAAGTTACCTGTTGAGTCTGCTCAAGGGATTACCCAGAGTGCAGTGGGTGGAGGAGAATGCTTGGAGGAAGTGTAAAGGTAATAATTTATTCCTCTTTCTTCATCAAGAACATTACTATGCACTATGTATGCAAGCATGTACATTACTGTTTAAAAGTTTGGAGTCAGTAAGATTTTAAAGAATTAATACATTTACTAAATATACTGCACAGTATATTGCTTATTACTTTGAAAAATATAGTAAGTGTAGAATTATGCATTATGCGATGCTAAACATTTCAAACAAAACTATTGAAAAAAATTCATATATATTTGTGTTTATTATAAAAAAATATTGTAGAACAAAATATAACTAAATAAATTAATTGATTATTGAAAAAAATGCAGAAATAATTTTAGAAAAAAACATTAAATACAAAAAAATACTATTGAAAAAAATATTTCTTTTTTTGACATTTTCTAAAGTAAATAAAAAATAAATTCTTATTGAAATAAAATATGCAAAAAATGAAACCATTGGTGAGCATAAGAGACTTTTTTCAAAAACATTTAAAAAAAATTGTGCAATCCCCAAACCTTTGAATGGTGGTATATATCTTCTGTATTTTTGTATGCCATCAGAGCCTTGTATAGTTTAAGTGCATAGACGCTTAAAAATGAAGTTTGTATTTTATATGCTCACAGAGACTCTCCCCATGGCGGAAAACTTCAGCTTCTGTCCAGAAATAATTTTAGAAAAAAACATTAAATACAAAAAAATACTATTGAAAAAAATATTTCTTTTTTTGACATTTTCTAAAGTAAATAAAAAATAAATTCTTATTGAAATAAAATATGCAAAAAATGAAACCATTGGTGAGCATAAGAGACTTTTTTCAAAAACATTTAAAAAAAATTGTGCAATCCCCAAACCTTTGAATGGTGGTATATATCTTCTGTATTTTTGTATGCCATCAGAACCTTGTATAGTTTAAGTGCATAGACACTTAAAAATGAAGTTTGTATTTTATATGCTCACAGAGACTCTCCCCATGGCGGAAAACTTCAGCTTCTGTCTGGTGACGCTCCTGTCTGACGTCGCTCAGAGAGACCCCGAGTCTCACTCACAGGTCAGATCTTCAGTGCATCTTTACATTTCCAGCTTACCTTTTCCTTTGCACTCATTTACCGTCTTTCTGTCCAGATTCTGGATGCTGTGATGGAAGTGATGCAGTCTCTGCTGGAGATCTGCCAGACGCCCGAGAACCATGATAAAGGTGATCTGAGCTCTGCTGCACGTCTCAAACACACATTTAGATTCACTCTCACTCTCCTGACTCACTTCCTGTCTCGTCAGTCTACCTGTGCAGGTATGCTGTTCCGTGTCTTCTGGGCGTGGCCCGAGCGTTTGGTCGCTATGGTAACGGCGGCGAGCCCCTCCTCTCTCGGCTGTTTCCGCGAGGAGCGCCGCAGCCGGCTCAGCGTGTGTCTGTGGAGACCGAGGGCGTTCGGAGGAGATCCTTCAATGACTTCCGCTCTATTTTACCCAGTTCACTGCTCACGGCCTGTCAGGGAGACACGCTGAGACGCAAGAGCGGCATCGCTAACCCTGACGCACAGGTCAACACTACACTTGTATACGGTTATATTGCCTGTTGCTTTTTTTTAAAACATAATCAGTGTAAAAGTATGCATTATGCAATGATAAACGTTTCAAACAACATGTATGTTACACACTGTCACAGGGCACTTTGCATGGTTTAATTCTGCGAGTAGCATCTGGGTAATATCTCAGTAAAAAATGTAATTTATTGAAATACATGTGCAGAAAAAAAACTTTTTTTAAGTAAATACATTTAAAAAAACTATTGGGAAAAAATGCAAAAAAAAAAAAATTATTGAAAGAATGTGCAAAAATAATGTTTGACGTTTTTAAATAAATAAAAATAAATTATCAAACAAAATATGCTAAATTAATTTTAGGGGAAGTATATGTAAATAAAGTAAATTATTATTGAAAAAATATGCAAAAATATTTTTTGAAAAAAATAAGTAAATACAAAGATTATCACTGACAAATGCAAAATATTTTAAAGAAATGAAATATGTAAATACAAATAAATTATTATTGAAAAATATACAAAAATAATTTTTGATTAAGTAAATACATTTTTTTTTTTGAGAAAATGTGCAAAAGTAGTTTTAGAAAAAAGTAAATAAAAATAAATGATTGAATAACATTACAAAAATTAAGAAAGAAGTAAATAAAAATAATTATCAAACAAAATATGCTAAATTAATTTTAGGGGAAGTATATGTAAATAAAGTAAATTATTATTGAAAAAATATGCAAAAATATTTTTTGAAAAAAATAAGTAAATACAAAGATTATCACTGACAAATGCAAAATATTTTAAAGAAATGAAATATGTAAATACAAATAAATTATTAAAAAATATAAAAATAAATATACAAAAATAATTTTTGATTAAGTAAATACATTTTTTTTTTTTGAGAAAATGTGCAAAAGTAGTTTTAGAAAAAAGTAAATAAAAATAAATGATTGAATAACATTACAAAAATTAAGAAAGAAGTAAATAAAAATAAATTATTAAAAAAAATATGCAAAAATAATTATTGAATGTTTTAAAAAGTACATACAAATAAATTAATATGAAATAATTTTAAAAAATATGAAAAAATACAAATATTTAGGGGTAAAAAAGTGAAAAAATGTTTTAATGTCTTATCCCCATGGCGGTCTGATCTAAAAATATTTTTCAAAATCATTGCTAAAAACACTCAATTCATTCATCAAACTGGAAAATGTCAAGTTTTGCACATTGCATTGTGGGATGTAGTATTGACTGTATACTGTACATTTTGGCAAACAAAGTAGTGGGTCATCCTGGTATTCTTTGCATATGAAAGATTCACAGTGTGTGAAGAGGATACAGTGTGTATTGCAGAAATAGCATGAGTAGTATGGGATGGTAGTATCTACTGATAGAGTAGACCTGGGTTATGTTCACAGGTGAGTCCGGACAGAGGTGGACCGTCGCCCTGCTCTCCCACAGCTCCAGGACCGCAGTATTTTGAAGGTAATCGCTGTGTCACGACTCTAATCTCTGAACAAGCGCTTTTAGCGTCTCAACATTCTTCAGCAGATTCAGAGCTCAGGGTTCATGCACTCGTTTCTCAGTAAGCCCCTTTTAATTCCGTTCAAATCAGTCACTGCTGAATTATGTTTATTTATTTAGAAGGCATTTTTGTACTAGTGTTCGTGTTACTGCATCGTCACCCACTGCAGCATTACACCATGAGTGTTTGTAGATGTGATCTGATGGTGTTTTGTCAGGTTCGTGTCTGGCGGAGGGCAGTGTGGTGAATCCAGATTATTACTTCACGACGGTCAGCTCCAGTTTCTCCATCTCTCCTCTCTTCACTGGAGCCAGCGGACAAGAAATAAGCGTCCCTTTAGAGCTGCTGAGGCGTCTCTTACAGATGGTACACACACGCTTACTGAGCTCCTCGCGGCGTTTGGCAGAAAATACTGAAGCGTGCATGTCAATATTGGCCTTTTATATAAATATGGGTTTTTAAAATAATGTCTGCACTTATATTTATAGAGTAGAACAGCTGACGGCTAATTTAATAACCATATATACCTGATGCAGTTTGGTCATTTGTTATAAATATAAATATTTTTATATTTCTGTTTAACCTAAATTTATTGTTATTTTAGTTTGAGAAGTTTTAGTACATCAACTTTTATTTCAGTTTCAGCCAAGGTGATATTTCTAATTTTCCTTTAAGTTTAGGTATTTTATTTGAGCTTTAATTAATGAAATTTTTTTAAATACTTTGTTTACAATAACACTGCTTTTGTTTGACATTAACCACACTGAATTTAAAAAAAAATTTTTTTTTTACTTTTTTCCACTCAGAAATTGCTAGTAAATTTCTCAAATAATAGTGAAAATTAATGCTTATTTAATTTAATATTTACTCACCAAAAATGATTTGTAACACGCACTGCATCATATTTTGCTAAATGAAATCCAAAACTTGTTTCTTACACATGTTGAGGTGCTGATTCCAAAAATAGTGCCTGTTTGTCACGTCATGTTTTTACAAAATATGATTTATTTTGTAGCATTTTTGCTTTTGATAAGATTTGTAAGATGAAAAAGTCTTGTATTATTCCGTAATCAGCAGAAAAACACCACAAAGACATGATTTCTGTCTTCCTCTGAGCCAGATTACAACTATTTGTTCAGTTCTCAGCACATTTCACAAACTGGTTTGATTAATTTCCACTATTCCCACTCCTTTGCAGATTATAAGTTAAATAATACATTTTAAGTACTACTTTTTGTCATTAGCAGAAATGTTGTCTTTTTGTCATGAAACTTTTGCTATTTGACTGCTTTTATTTTGTATAAAAATAAATTATTATTGGAAAAATACTTACAAATATTTTTTGCATATTTTTTGTATGTATTTAAATAATTCTTAAGTAAGAAATAAGTAAACAAAAATGATTGAAAACATGCAAAAACAATTTTTTTATTTTTTAAAGTAAATCTTAATATTTGTTTTGTAAAATTATATAATATTAAGCTTTTTTTTTTTTTGTAAATCAGCAGAACTTTTTTTTTCAAGATGCAGGGTTGCGTATTTCATTGTAGAGAAACTGACACTTCTGTTAATCAACCAAGTGTCGTTGGCCGATTATGATCGCTAAAATCTCCAAATATTGATTCATCACCCTGTTAATATCTCACTGTTGTTTCTGCAGGTGAAGCATTTTGTCTCTGATTCATTCCTCAAGACTCTGGACGCTGTCGTGTCTGAGGTTACAGAGGTGAAGCCACACGTTTCATTTACTAGGATTTATATCAGCATTAATATTGAATTGTCACAAACCAGATGCTTAAGCCTGTTTGCTTGTTTAGCTCTTCCTGATTCGCCCTTCCTTTTTTCTCTGTTAATGAAGGCAAATCCAGGCATCGATCTCTTTTACAAAACCTTCAGCGACCCGCTGTACGTCAGCATGTTCAAGATGCTGCGAGACACGCTCTATTACATGAAAGGTTGCTGAAATCTAGCCGTTATTTAGCTCAAATGGTTTATTAATCACACCTTTAATGTTTGTGTAGTGTTTGTTAATGCCTTTGACCTTTGCCGTATGTGAATGTTTCATGTGGATCTCTGGTCAGATGTGCAGACGAGCTTCGTTAAAGAGGTGCATGACTTCGTTCTGGAGCAGTTCAGCAGCAGCCAATCAGAGATCCAGAAGGTTCTCCGTGAGGAACGGTTGCCAGGGGAACCCAGTCCTCTCAAGCTCCGTTGTCATGCCAACGCAGCCTGTGTGGACCTCATGGTGTGGGCCGTCAAAGATGAGCAAGGTCTGTAGCTTCCTTTCAGTCACTGACAATCACTGCTTTTACTGCGTCTCAGGGTCGTCTAGTAGGACAGACCGGGGCATGTTGTCACACTCCAGTGGAGGTGTCTCTGGGTGGGTTGTGTTATATTATAATATACATTTCTATATAAACATGAAATCAAAACCAACTCTGGTCATGCATATTTCTGGTTTTATTGTGAGCAATTCATGAGTTCACGTTATTATAAAGAAAAATGTGCTTTTATCAAAATGCAGTAATTGCTTTCTTTTTTATGACTTTCCATTTTGTTGCACTGTAAGAAATTTATAATTTTTTTTTACATTTGTGAATGAAACAGATTAGTGGAGTGCAAGAAAATTTACCAGAAAATACTACTTCAGTCTTTCTTCTTCAAAAATTTCATTTTTCATATCTTTATTATTTGTGAAATTCACTAGCAATTTGAGTAAAAGTAAAAAAAAAAAAAAAAAAA
>NW_015658739.1:72770-73573 GCF_001515625.1 Sinocyclocheilus rhinocerous | reverse complement strand
AAAAAAAAAAAAATATATATATATATATATATATATACAGTACATTTTGTGATGTGGTTAATGCTATCCAATAGCAGTTGTTATCATAAGTTAAAACTATTACAATTAATATGTGTTAATTGAAATGAAGCTGAAATAATATCTGAATATCAGATGGTAAAACTTAAATGAAAATTTTCCTATTTAACTGAAATAAAATAGTCTGAAATATTAAAACTACTCAAATTAAAATAAAAATAAAAAAAACATTTAGCCTAAACAGAAATTAAAATATATAAAAAAACGAATAAAACGTTAAAATCACATAACAAAATTACTAAAACTAAAAAGAAATCCTTTATTTAATTTTTTTCAGGTATTCCAAAATATTATTAAATACTATAACAGTACATAAATAATACTAAAATATCACTGACCAATAGTAAAGTAGATATTTAGTCATTTTGTCAGGATGCAGGTAATAATTCAGCCAAAAAAACAGCAAATTCACATTCATCACTTTTCACCATGCAGTAAATAAGTTCATGTCTCTTCCTACATTGTCATTAATTTCAATAATACATTTCATACCCGAGTAGGAGTTGGTTTCTGTATTCTGGAAAAGACCGCAAAAGTTTTGGACTGCAAAATTATTTGATTCACACATTTCTCTTGCTGTTGTTCTTTCAGGAGCTGAGAATCTGTGCACTAAACTGTCAGAGAAACTTCAGTCCAAGACGTCCAGTAAGGTGATCATCGCTCACATGCCGCTGCTCATCTGCTGCTTACAGGTGAAGAGCGTCGGACAGTCGGTGTGTGTGTGT
>NW_015658739.1:72502-72659 GCF_001515625.1 Sinocyclocheilus rhinocerous | reverse complement strand
TAAAACACCAACTAATCAACATTGAATATTATAATAGAATGTTAAAAATGTTATGTAATAATATTGTAATAATATTTGATATATCATAAATTATTATAATGTATTAAATTATTTTTATTATAATATTTAAAGGCACAAAAATGCCAGAGATCCATTA
>NW_015658739.1:68518-72284 GCF_001515625.1 Sinocyclocheilus rhinocerous | reverse complement strand
TACACAAAATAATGTTCTTTTTAGCAACATCATATGACCCCTTTAAAAAAAAATCTTAATATTGTACTGAAAATGTAACTGTAATATAACCTTGGCTTTTTCCTCAATATTCTAGTATATTAAATATTATATAAATATAATAAATATAATAATATTATAATATTTAAAGGCCCAAAAATGCTTTAAATGTTATGTTGTTATTATTATTATTATTATTATTATTATTAATGTATAATTAATAATAATATCTAAATATAAAATATTTCAAGTAAAATTATTATTATTATTAATATTATTATTATAATTATTATTATTCGCATGCTTATTGGTCACATTGATTTAAATTAATTGCATTTTTTTTTACTTTAAATGAATATGTTTTATATTTTTTTTATTCATTTCTTTTTTGCTCCGCTCACATAGCTCACATGCAGTCTCTGTACCTGTATGTAGATGCTGTTCCTTCTGCTGCCCTTTTCACATCTTTTCTTTTAGGAGGCGGTGGGATCAAAATCAACGTGACCAATGAACATTCTCAGTCCACGCTCAACCTGCTGTCCAACAGAAAGGACCAGTCCATGTACGAGCAGCTCCGAGACATTTCCATCGACAACATCTGCAGGTCTGCCTCAACTTTGTTATTTTCTGAAGTTCACTTATAATTAAATCCATCTCTGCATCTGCTCTGAGTTTGAGTCATTTATAAGGTGCATATGGTACACAGCATGTGCCAACCATCTGCACAAACTCCTAAAGAGAAACGCTTCTCAACAGCTTTAAGGCTGTCTGCAGTTTTCCTGTCAAAATAACAATGTTAATAATTTAACTTTTGAAAATGAAGAAATTAAGACATAAATATGAGTATTGTCATTTGACAGTCATAATGTAAAATAAAATCTTTTTTCTTAAGTACTCTAATATAATACAATTTTAAACAATATAAAATAATATTATTTTTTTTCATTTAAAGGCGAATCGGTCAAAAAAAATTAAAAAATCCTAGCTTTTCTCCGTGCCACAAATGAGTGTGAAAGGGGTTTAATTGGTGAAACATTACAAGAATATTTCATATTTTGTTTTTATTTAGTAATTTAATACTTTTATTTAGTAGTAATGATAATAATAATAATATTATTTCCTTAAATTCTCTAACTTAATATATTTAATATAATTTTTAAATAATAAATAATATATTTTTTATTTAACGGTGAAATATTACAAGAGTAATATTTCTTTTTATTATTTAGTAATTTTTATATTTTATTTAGTAGTAATGATAATAATAATATTTCCTTAAATTCTCTAATTTAATATAATTTAATTTGTAATAATAAATAATATAATAAATAAGTAATTTTTTATTTAACGGTGAAATATTACATGAGTAATATTTCTTTTTTATTATTTAGTAACTTTTCTATTTTTTTATTTAGTAGTAGTTGAAGTAATAGTCATTATTATTATTATTATTATTATTATTATTATTATTATTATTATTATTATTATTATTATTATTATTATTATTATTATTATTATTATTATTATTATTATTATTATTATTATTATTATTATTATTATTTTTGATTTCTCAACGAAATAATAAAATGCAACTTATACGCAACTTAGGCTGTTTTTTTCTCTAAAAAAGGCAATTTTTGTTACACTTAGCGTATTTTAACCATGCAGCAAACCTTTTAAAATATTTTGATTTCTCAACGAAATAATAAAATGCAACTTGGGCTGTTCTTAAAAAAAACAAACTTTTTTTTGTTAAAAATTGTTGTTTAAAATATTTTGATAAATTGCTGAAAATTTTTTTTTAAATGACTTTTAAACCGTTTAACTGATTGTATTAATCGGTCAAAATTCTTACGGTCAGTTAACGGTTAACCGGTTAAAATGAGCATCCCTACAACTTTCAGAATCAGAAATCAGGCTGGATTCATAACCATTGAAATGTAAAAGCATGACTGTCGTCTGCAGATGTCTGAAAGCTGGCCTCACTATGGATCCTGTAATAGTGGAGGCGTTCTTAGCCAGCCTGTCAAACCGGCTCTACATCTCCCAGGAAAATGACAAGTGAGGAAACAAACACGCTGTCTCTCTCTCTCTCTCTCTGAGTGATGTGATGTGATGTGGTTTTATTGACTCGGGCGGGTGTGTTTCTCTTCAGGGAGGCTCATCTCATCCCGGATCACACCATCCGTGCGCTCGGACACATCGCTGTGGCCATGAGAGACTGTCCTAAAGTCATGGAGCCCATCCTGCAGATCCTGCAGCAGAAGTTCTGCCAGCCGCCCTCGCAGCTAGACGTGCTGATCATAGACCAGCTGGGCTGCATGGTCATTACGGGGAACGTGAGGATCTCATTTACACACATAATTACAGCTGCTTGCTGCGTGAAGCTGCAGCGTTTATTTCCAGTCGATTCTTTCTTCGCTTTTTGCATCACAGCTCATGTCTGAGGATTTACGTTGGTGTGCATTTTCAAGCATGATTACCGTTATTGACTGTACGGGAAAGAAACTTTTAGTAAACATAACAATTGTGACTGCTTTTGTGCTCCAGGCTCACAATTAATTAAACAATGATCAAAGATACACAGCTGTGATGCAAACCGACCAGTGAGAATCTAAATTTTTAAGTTACTAGACATTCAGAACTATTACTAGCCACAAAACAGAAATATCAGAAGTGAACAGATTATCAAAATCACAGCTTAGATTTAAATGTATTTGTTTTTAAATCTGATTCTGGATCATTGAATGAGTGGCAAATGGAATAGAAATTATGTGAAGTGAATCCGGTTATAAATGAAAGATCTAGTCATTATTTTGATTTTGAAAATGACCAGACTGTATGCGGGTCAAAGACGAGACGTCTCATTTTGGTATCTGCATCAAATTAAACTTACAAAAGTGATTTTAAATCCCATAGAAAGCATATTAAGTGCTTACTAAGTAAAGTGTCTACTTTAATGTTTCAAATAAACTTTGTGAAAATAAAATGTCAAAATATGGATGTAATAATGTTACATTGTCATTCAGCGTAACCTATTCTGATCTGTACTTATTAAAAAAGTGATCATGCATTATTATATTTTAAGTGATTAAAAACTACTTGCTGACAAATAGGTAAAACCTAGTGGTTTGAAGCATAGTGGTAAAGATTTAAAATGACCGTTAATTTGTTTTTTGATGGCTGCACTGAGAGTCTTAAATAGTCTTTTAATGTCATCGAATGATTCTTGACAAGATTTTTTGGTATGTAAACTATTGTTCACTGAATGACATTTTAGTAGTTTTCTTCTGTAAATCATGGTAAGTCATCTATACGTCACTTTTTTTGCTCACGAAAAATAAAATTAAACTTTTATTGTTTTGATGCATGAAAATCTTTTGTATTTGACCCATATACAAGGTAGGATTGGTTACATGTATATTTGTCCCATGTATATTTATTAAAATGAAAAGAATTGCCTTTATGTGATTTTATATATATATATATATATATATATATATCTCTTGGCTGTAAAACACATTTTATTAAAGTATCCTGCTTTAAATGATATTAGGAAACATCAAAACTCAAAGTACATAAATGGACATTTTTTTTAGAGAAACTATTAGAATTTTTATCAAATTGAAAAATTGTGTATAATTGTTATTTTCTATTTATCTGTTTGTGTTTTGTCTTTTTGTAAAAAGATATATATATATATATATATATATATATATATATTTTATACAATTGATTGAATTATTAT
>NW_015658739.1:66419-68317 GCF_001515625.1 Sinocyclocheilus rhinocerous | reverse complement strand
TTTTTATTTATGTTTTTGTGTTTTGTCTTTTTGTAAAAATATATATATATATATATATATATATATATATATATATATATATTTTATACAATTGATTGAATTATTATTGTATTAAGGCTAATTTAAATCTTATTTCTCTTTCATTTACCCTGAATATGGCAGTAAATTACTACTAAATGAACTACAGTAAATTACTGTATCATTAATTTTGCAGTGAGTGTATATTTTATTCACCATGGTTGTTTTTTTTTCACCTGCATTCGGTGGGTTAATTTTAATCACTGATCTTAATCTGAAAAATGGAGCAGGTATAATTAGTTTTTTAACAGACAGTGTGTGATCTGTGTTTTTTTTACTACAGCAATACATCTATCAGGAGGTCTGGAACCTGTTCCAGCAGATCAGTGTGAAAGCCAGTAATGTGGTGTATTCAGCCACCAAAGACTACAGGGACCACGGATACAGGTGTGTGTGTGTGTGTGTGTGCGTGCATTAAACTGAATGCATAAAACTGCATAAGGTAGTGTCTGAGAAATGCTTGATAGCATCTGCGGAAGTTTCAGGCATTTTAACATTTGAAACGAGAAACTTTATGCTATTGTAGCTTTTTATTGTTTTCTTTAAGTCCAGTCATAACATTTGTCAAGGTTTTTTTGCACCAAAACTGTCATAATTTAGTTTTGCATTACCATTTTCCAGCCTTGCTCTGAGCTTTAGAATAAGAATAATTAAACAGGCTATTTAATTAGTTTATTTTTTTGCAATTGTGTATTTTTAGATTTCTGTATGTGTGCATTTATGCAGCCGATTCCCATTTCATTCTTTTTATGTGCTTTTTATCTTAAAGGTATGTGCACAAATAATAATTTTGGGAGGATTTATTGATTTTGACTTTCAGTAATATTTTATAAAATATTCAATACAACATTTATGCTATTTAATAAAACAATATTAAAATATTATTATTATAAATCATAAAATTATAATATTATAGAATTATATTGTAAATTAATAATCGTGACTGTATGTACTTATTAATGAACTTTTCTTGAATTTATGTAAATTACCTTTGTGTATCAGCATAATTTTACTATTAATAATTTTGGCTTTCACTAATATAGCTCCGAATCAATTCCAGAGAGAATCGCGATGCATTCGCGAAAATCGCAGAATTGATCCACGAATCGATTTATCGCCGTTCCAGAGAGAATCGCGATGCATTCACAAAATCGAATCGATTTATCGTCGCAGCCCTAGTGAACGTTCTGAAAGTTACAATATCTCCATGATATTTTACATCTGTGCTGTTAATTTATTAAATCTGCTTCCAGTGTGTCTCTGGTGGTGGTTTAATATCAAGCGTGTGTGTTTGTGCAGGCACTGCTCTCTAGCCGTGATAAACGCCCTGGCTAATATCGCGGCTAACCTGCAGGGGGAGCAGCTGGTGGATGAGCTGCTGGTCAATCTGCTGGAGCTGTTCGTTCAGCTCGGCCTGGAGGGCAAGAGAGCCAGCGAACGCGCCAGTGATAAAGGACCGGCCCTCAAAGTCAGTCTGTGTTTGACCCACTTACAGTTATTAAAAAATGTGACCCTGGACCAAAAAACTAGTCTTGAGTGTCAATTTTTCGAAATTGAGATTTATACATCATCTGAAAGCTGAATAAATAAGGTTTCCATTGATGTATGGTTTGTTAGGATCGGACAATATTTGGCTGAGATACAACTATTTGAAAATCTGGAATCTGAGGGTGCAAAAAAATCAAAGTATAGAGAAAATCGACTTTAAAGTTATCCAAATGAAGTTGTTAGCAATGCATATTACTAATCAAAAATGAAGTTTTGAGATATTTACAGTAGAAAATGTACAAAATATCTTCATGGAGCATGATCTTTACTTA
>NW_015658739.1:46128-66261 GCF_001515625.1 Sinocyclocheilus rhinocerous | reverse complement strand
AGGACAATATTTGGCCGAAATACAACTATTTGAAAATCTGAAATCTGAGGGTGCCTTTAAAGTTGTCCAAATAAAGTTCTTAGCAATGCATATTACTAATCAAAAATTAAGTTTTGAGATATTTACAGTAGAAAATTTACAAAATATCTTCATGGAGCATGATCTTTACTTAATATCCTAATGATTTTTGGCATAAAAGAAAAATCAGTAATTTTGACCCATGCAATGTATTGTTGGCTATTGCTACAAATATACCCCAGCGACTCAAGACTGCTTTTGTGCTCCAGGGTCACATATAGGATTCTGGAATGTTTCAGTGTGTCTTGAATGTTGTTTTAATTTAGTTATTATTTTATTTTCTAGGCGTCCAGCAGTGCTGGTAATCTAGGCGTCCTCATACCTGTAATCGCTGTGGTAAGACACACAGACACACACTCACGGTATTTAAACAGCCGAATCTCATTTCATTCTTTTATATGCATTTTATTTAAGGGGAGGTGCTGCAAGCATAAATTATGCTTTTGGAATTAAAGTAATTATTTTGTATTAACAAAATATTCAATACACTTTATTTAATGTCATTTAATAGAATAATATTACAATTACAATATTATAAATAATATGAAATTATAATATTATAAATTATATTTATTATAATATTTAAAGGCCATAAAGAAAATTGCTTTTAAATATAAATATTACATATATTTTTAGTTTTCTATTAAATTGTATAAATAAGTATTTTGGTAAGTAACTTTGACAAATGTGATTACCGAGTGCTTTATCACATTGAAACAAAAATAAGAGTAGCAATATTTTCTTCTGGGCCTGTTTTACATCGGATATAGTATGCAAATGTTAATGGAAGGAAAAATGTTTTCCTGTTCAGTCCCTTTAAATGATTTATGAGCTCTCTTAGGGCTAGCGTGCTTTTGAAGATCAAAGAGTAAATTTTTCGAAAGCATAAAAGTAACTAATCAAAGATTTTGTCTACAAAAACTTAGATCAATCTTGCTCCTTTTTTGTAATGAGATACTGTTTTTTTTGTATAAATGCAAATGCAAGAGCTCTTTCTGCTCTTGTTGGATGCTTCATTATTCATGTGTATGTCTAGAAATTGTAATTAGATCTTGAGCGCCTGTGGTTAGACTTTAACTTCTCTGACAAATATTTACTTAGCTTGCAAAATGTTCTGCCATGTTGTTGGTGTACTCGAGCGTTGTTTTTATTCACTCTTTAAACAGATTAATTCAGTAATCCAGTCCTCTGAGTTATTTTATTTAACAACACGTTCTGCTTCAAAAATACACAGATGTTTATCAGTTGATTAAATCAGTATTTAAATTTCACTAGCATTTCTTTACAAAACTCACTTTACTTGATAAAACAAAATAACCATCATTCTCATCCGCTTATTTGGCTAACGCTTTAGTTTCATTGTTATACAGTGATGCATCGGCCATTGCACGGCTGTATTGTGTATGTGCATCTGATTAACTCTGTGAAGGGTCTACCACACGTCCCATGAACACAACGCAGCCCGTGCGATGCTCGTAGATGAGGAAGAGGAAGGGGCGGTCCACGATGAAACGCGTCTGTGTTGATAAAGGCATGAATCCGATACTTGTCATTGCTGCGGCCTCTGTACCTTCTTCATTCACTGTAATGGTGCCCTGATGCTTAAACTGAGAGAGAAGAGAAGGAGGTTTGCAGGAAAGAAGGTTATGATGGTGCAATGAAAGGTCAAAGAGTATGTTTTTGTAGGAGATTAGGCGTAGGCGACCTAAAGTGCTCTCGACACAACAGAAGGTGTTGAACAAGTTACGAGTTGAATTTGTCAGTTCTTCTCTTACCCAGTTGATGATGACCTTCTCGGAAGTCATTGGGGAAAAGTCACCCTTTTCAGTAAACGGGTCCGTCAAGCCCATTTCCGTCAGGTGCTCAATCAAGTCATAGTTCTGCTCCAGCTTAAACCGAGGGAAAACCACCTCACGAGTCCTACCAGAGAAACATTTTAAGACCATACAAAGCCAAAAAGACAACTGGAGAATGATTTAGCCGAGTAGGAAGTATTTCTGGATCAACATTCTTACCAAGCTCTAACTCTAACCCTAACTGTAAACCAAAGACCAAATATATTCCAAACCATAAAGTACCACTAAAAGTGGAAATTCAGGGAAATGATAGGGTAATACTGGTTAACCCTGAACTTAACTCTAGTATCTAAGAGGTTGATAGCAGTGTTGTTCCATAAGCAACAAGGATATCTATCCAGGAACTTGTCTAACTTCATGTTAAATCATCTTAAGCACTTAATTGAGTCAGGGACATTAAAGTGCCTTGCTGACTTGTTTGTAACTTGGTCTCACACCTACGGCTAGTGCTTTACCTGTTGGTCATGTTGTTAAGCCACTTATTGATCAGAGTTGGGGAGACCTCCTGCTCCAGGGATCTCATTCCAGAGAGTTTCTGAGGAACAGCGATGATCATGCTGATGTTTCCGGTGTAGGGCAGCTGCAGTATGTCGCAGTTGAGCTCGTGATCGGCCGCTGCCAGGTAGCTTCCTTTGTTCTGCATCATGGGTACACGCACTTGCTTTTTCTCATTGACACGGAATTGCCGGTAGTGTGTCAGTTCCTTCGGGAACTTCTGCTCCCACGTACCTGCGTTTGTTGTACCAGTGAAAACATAAGGTTGTGTTATTTCAAAGTTGTATGTGATATTATTCCTTATGAATTCTAATCTGTTTAAAGAAGGGGTGTGCAGTCCTGTTTCTGGAGGGCCACCTTCCAGCGGAGTTTAGCTCTAGCCCTAATTAAACACACCTGAACCAGCAAATGAATTCAGGATCACAAGAAACTTTCAGGCATATGTGTTGGAGCTACACTCTGCAAGAAAGTGATTCTCCAGGAGCAGGATTGGACACCCCTGATTGAGACAACAGTTCCGGTTTACCAAATTTCTACAGCTGTGGTAGTCAGTGCTGCTCCAAGAGGGCCATCTTCCTGCTTAGTTTAGTTCTTGCCCTCATTAAGCCCGAGACACACTGCACGACTTGTGATCAAAGATAGCCTATGATCATTTTCTGACAGTGTCAGAAATTCAGCATGATCATCACAGTGCTACGACCCACTTTTACTGTCCAGCCAATAAAGATGTGACATGAAATCAACGCGGCACGGCGCTAAAACTTAAAACTGCTTACATCAAGCTCTTATCCCTTCCTCTTTCGCCGCTTCCACTTTTTTCATTACATATAAAAACTACAACTGCCAAAGTGTGATTCATCATGCTCTTTTTGTTTACCACTAGCGCATGCTGATGACATTTTATTCTTCTATAGTAACGTACGTCGTAGCGTACGAGTCAATAGGTGTCATCATCATACAGTCTGCATGCATGTCGTACCCAAGATTATCAGATCCATGTTGCACAGTGTGATTTGCAATGATCTTATAGGATTGCTAAAATCATGCAGCGTGTAGATGGCTTAAAAAACACCTGAACCAACTAATCAAGGTCTTCGGGATAGCAAGAAACTTCCAGGTACATGTGTTAGAACTAAACTCTACAGGATACTGACTTTTTAGGAGCAAGATTGAACACCCCTGGTTGAGACAGAAGTTCCTATTCACTAAAAATCTACAGCTGGAGTAGTCAGCCCTGTTCCCGGAGGACTATCTTCCTGCAGGGTTTGGATCTCGCCCTCATTAATGAAACCTGAACTAGCTAATCAAGGTCTTGAGGATCACAAGAAACTTCCAGGCACATGTATTAGAGCTAAACTCTGCAGGAAATGGACCCTTCAGGAGCAGGATTGGACACCCCTAGTTGAGACAGAAGTTCCTATTCACCAAATATCTGCAGTTGGGGTAGTCAGTCCTGCTTCCGGAGGGCATCTTCCTGCAGAGTTTAGTTCTCACTTTCATTAAACACACCTGGGGCGGGTTGCATAAACGGTTTAGACTAGTCTTAAAAAGTTAGTCATCTAAGTCTGGTCATAACTTTTTAAAGTCCGTTACAAAAAGGTAGACTGGTCTAATGTGAATCCAAAAAATAAGACTGATTACCCCTTGGCTAACTGCTAGTTGGTCGAACTAGTTTGTAAGACACAGTCTTAACATAATGTCTATGTTTATGCAACTGGCCCCTGAACTAGCTAATCAAGGTCTTCAGCATCAAAAGAAACGTCCAGGCAGGTGTGTTAGTGCTAAACTCTGCAGGACATTGGCCCTTCAGGAGTGGGAGTGGACACCCCTGCTTGAGACAGAAGTTCCTATTCACCAGCTAATCAATGTGCTCAAGAGTAGTAGAAAATTACGGCCAAGTGTTTTGGGCAGGGTTGTGACTGAAGTCTGAAGTAAGGTAGCCCTCCAAGAGCAGGGTTGGCTTCACTGATCTACAGGTTTCCCTGTTGAAAAGACCAGCTTAGTAGTGATGGGAAGTTTGGCTCTTTTCAAAGATTCGGCTCTTTTGGCTCGGCTCCCTTAGAAGAGCTGACTCTTATGGCTCCCAAATGGCTCTTCATTTAGTATCACTCTGAGCCTTATATTTTAGCCCAATTTAGCAATTGTGAATGGTTTGTGTGTTGGTAAGCAATTTTTTATTCAGTGTTTTCATAAAAGCCTTATTTTTATGCTTTTTTTTTTTCGTTACAAAACAAAAAATTACACACATACTATTATTTAACATTTTAATAAAACTTGAATAATAACACTTTAGTCTTTAGTGCAGGTTGGCATTCAGAAATATCAGATGCTTCAGCTTAGATGTGCTGATGCGATTTCTCCTCTCTGTGATTATTTGTCCTGTTTTTGAAAAGATTCTCTCTGAGAGGACCGATGTTGCAACAATGCAGTGTCTTCCTACCATTACCTTAACCAACGTGCTTGCATATAAATCCGGCTCCCCCGTCTCTCTCTGTCGCTCTGTGTATCTGGCCTGTACCACTACACTCGCTATCTTCAGAGCTTGTGTCACCATTCCTTCTTTCACATAATGGTATGATCCTAGTCTGTCCTCCCATGTGATTAGCCGCATGTGTTTTTTTTTGTAACGAAAAAATGCATAAAAATAAGGTTTTTGAGAACACTAAATAAAAAATTGCTTATCAACACACAAACCATTCACAATTGCTAAATTGGCCTGAAATAGAAGGCTCTGGTTGAAGATTCGGTTCTCCCCGACGGGAGTCGGCTCTTCTCGTTCGCTACAAAGAATCGGCTCTTAGAGCCGGCTCGATCGCGAACGACACATCACTACAGCTTAGGCTGTAATTGTGCTGGTTTATGTTGGTTTGGTGCAGGTCAAATTGGCGAACCAGCACAGCCATGAAGTTCGGTTGACCTAGTCAAGATGCTGGTCTATTTAGTCAGGCTAACATCAAACTGAATGCTCAATATTGAACTCAATGGTAGTACACAAAGCATTTCACATAGTACATTATTCTTTGCTCTAGGATTGAGGGCAGATTATTCAAATGAAGGATTAAACCATTAGTCCTAAAGAGTTTCAGTCTTTGAATAGGCTAGAATCGATTCACCTTTGAAGTAAAGGTAGTTCAGGAGCATCACTGCCATATTGGGGTCTACGCTCTTCAGCGGTTCCTTTATCAGACCTTTGGTGATCTTCTGAATGCGCTGGTTGGCCTTCACAAGGAAGGCCGGGTCGGCAAAGTCCACAGACTGTGGCTCGGCGAAGTAGTACGTCTTTGCATCGCTACGGAAAGCCTCCTGTATGCGGATGTTTCTTTTCACGTACAGGTCATTAACGGAGCGTAAGTTGTAGCCGAAGTTCCGTCGGAAGAGCCTGTGCGTGAGTTTGCGGAACAGCTTGTGCACGGTCGAGTTATCGTAATGAGTGCTGGCATTGACAAATTCAGCAAATCCGAGAGTTTGGTAGAGTTGTTCGTGAGCGGTTGGGCCGACTCCCAGAGCCATCATGCCCATCGCAATGGAGATCCCGACAGGAGCGAGCAGAATGTTGTCCGTCTGGTTAAGTCGATTGCGCAGTTTCCGATAAAGCCGGCACCCGAAGCGGGTGTTGACCACGTTGATGCGCTGCAGACGAGTTCGCCCATGGAAGAGCCGCAACAAGCGTGCTCGGCGTATTTTGGGGTCACTGGGCTCCCCAAAGAGGTCCAGGTCAGGAGCAGGAGTGGAAATCTCGTCTATATGGTCGCCTTCACTATAGTCATCCTCACCCTCCGCCAAGATCTTATCGAAGTCGATGTAGTCTTCATCTTCCAGCCCTTCCAGAGGGAGGTCATTTGTGACTGTATTCTCCCGATGGAAGTCCAAAGGAATGGACTCCATGTCTGTGTTCTCTCCATTTGGAGAAAGTCCACGGACATCCACCAACTTTTCCTTCTCACTTCCGTCAAAGTGTGAGCTGAGGTCTTTGACCCCAGCCAGAGCGGGGCTGCTCAGGAGAGAGACTACAACTATAACTGGAACGAACCACATCCTATGGAAAAATGCACACATGGGAATACTGAACGATTGACAAATGTACATATATATTACACAGACATTTCTCTGAAATATAGCACACAATGCTCATATGCCATGTAAACATTTACATTTATTAATTTAGCAGATGCTTTTATCCAAAGTAGTGTTAATTTAATAGTGCCACATTAATATACTGTTATGGTGTTTTTTACAATTTAATAAATTTTATTATTTTTAATATTGTTAGTATTCATTTTAATTTCAGTTTGTTTTATACATGTTTTTTTTTTTATAGTTTGTTTTTTATTTTCTATTGTTTTCATGCTTCAACTACTATTTTTAGTTAGCTGGCAAGGAAACCTATTTAATATTAATTTCATTTTTTAAATTTATTTTATTTCCATTTTATTTCTTTTTTTTCTCAATATTACAGATTTTTGTTAACAATAACAACACTGATCCAAAGTGACTTGTAAATGAAGTAAATCCTAAGCTGTGACCACTATAGACAGTTATGGGGACACCCAGTATCCAGAACAATCAATTAATTTTTTCAGTGCTTTTCAGTGATTGTTAAATTTTTGCCTTTGGTTACTTCCTTAGCTTGATCTCAGAAACATCACACCAGTGTCAACAGTCTTATGAAATCTTTAATGCTAGTTTGAGCTGCTTACCTGCTCTGTCCCTCTGGAATCTCTGTGTTTTTGTGTGTGTGGACGGTCTGTTTGTGGATTCGTTCTCCGGCTGGACTTTGAAGTGGCTCTTCACTGATCAAACAGCAGCGAGTTCAAACAGTCCTCACAGACCTTCATCTGACTCAATTAACCCTTGATATGCACTCAATACATTAATACTAGGTGCAAATTAATACAAATACACTGTAAATGGCCTCTTAGGACTTATAAGAGCTTTTATCCTAATATACCTGACAACTGTATAAAATCTATTGAGGAAACTGGCACACCGTTTCATTGTATGCAGAGAGTTGCAGTTTTTCTGGAAAAAGTTCTTGATATGATCTGTGATCTGACTGAAGAGGGTGTTTCCTTGGAGGCTAAATTGGATGTTTAACTTTAGTAAATTTAGTAAATGTTAGCTTATAGATTTTAGTTCTAAAAGTGCATGGAAAAGCACTCAGTGGATTGAAGAAATGTCATGTAATCTTGCTTTGGATAAACTGACATATATTTATACTTTGAGGGAAAAGTAGATGCATTTAGCGATATGAAATTGCAGGGGTTTTTTTTTTGGCAATGCAAGCAGATAATGTGGAATGTTAAACAATGACTATAAACAAATCCCTGATGTGATACAATAAATAGTATAGTAACAGTTATTTTATTTTTAAATGCAATTATTTTATTCATTTTCTTTATTATTTACATTTTAGTTTTATCATTATTTTATTATTTATTTGTGTAATTATTTTTTGTTTAATAAATGGAATTGGGGAAAAAAAACTTGAAATGCACAAACAGTGGCAGCTTTTTTTTGTTGTTGGATATAATTCTTTAAAAGAACTACCAACATTTTCATAATGTTTCTAAATTTTAAGTTAAATTAATTGTGTCTTGTGTTCGATTGTATGCAGTTGACCCGCCGGTTGCCTCCCATTAAAGAGGCCAAACCTCGCCTTCAGAAGCTCTTTAGAGATTTCTGGCTCTATTCTGTGGTCATGGGTTTTGCTGTGGAAGGTTCTGGTAAGGAAATAAAATAAATCAGCATCACTGACAGCATTTAAGCATGAATTCACCACATCCACAGTCTCGTGTATGGTTTGCTGTTGTAGGATCTCATAACCTGAGGAGAGAGTATTTCTACAGGATTGTGTCTGTGTGTGTTTTAGGTCTGTGGCCTGAGGAATGGTACGAGGGAGTGTGTGAAATCGCCACAAAATCTCCACTGCTCACGTTCCCCAGTGGAGAACCGCTGCGTTCAGAGCTCCAGTACAACTCGGCTCTGAAGAACGACACGGTTACTCCGGTATCCCAACGATCTCTCACTGTCTCTGTGCTGTTTTACAGCCTCCAGGTGTTAAAAGGATCGTTCGCCTAAAAATTAAAATTCTTACATAATTTACTCACCCTGAATTTACTCCAAACCTGTATGGGTGTCTTTCTTTGCTGAGCACTAAAGAAGATATTTTGTAGAATGTAGGTAACCAAAATGTTGGCGGTAGCCATTGACTTCCATAGTATGTGTTTTTCCATACTATATTAGTCAATGGCTACCGTCAACTGTTTGGTTACCAGCATTCTTCAGAATATCTTCTTATGTGCAGAAAAAAAGAAACTCAGGAACAACTTGAGGGTGAGAAAATGATGACAGAATTAAAAAAAAATTTTGTGTGAACGATCCCGTTTTTGAAAAATCGCTTACCCCACCTTTAAGTCAAAAATCTATAAAACTATTTTCTCTAACGCTAAGTGTTAAAGTTGAGTGTGTAGGTGCAGTGTTTGTGCTCCTCAAATCAGATGTGCTGCTACTTCAGGTTTTGCAAACAAACCTGGCATTATATATTATGAATATTGTTGGGTCTTTGACAGATTGCTTTTGTCACTTTGGATAAATGCATTAATATTAATGTAAGTTATTAGATGCATGATTTTCACTTGCTAGATGATAAGTTTTAAGATTTAGCTTATTGACTTATTTGATTTAACTCCCAACAGTTTTATAAGAAAAATTGATCAAAAATGCAAAGCAACCAAATTTATTTCTGAGAAATTAACTTGGTGCCATTGACTGAACATGCCACGTGTTTCGATCATGTGACAACAATGTTGTGAACCACTTTATCCTTGCATACGGTTTTACATGCCATTTTACAAAAATAGCATGCAGTATACAGTATATAATGGTTTCTGTATATGGCTTGTATTTTGTTTGTTAAAAAATCTCCTGGTTACACTTTATTTCGATAGTCGAATGTCTAAAGTGGACTAATTATAAGAAACCTTGCATGTCAGCTAACTCTCATTAGAGTATTTGTAAACTGTTATGCAATGGTTAGGGTTAGTAGAATAAGTAGTTGCAAAGTTATTTATAGTTACTACAATGTCTGTTGAGGAACCATCAAAATAAAGTGTGAGCAGACAGTCTACTAATACTCTAATGACTGCTAGCTGACATGTAGTAGCAATGTTGCTTATAGTTAGTGGAATATCAAAATGAAGTGTTACCCATCTCCTTTTGAAGGCGGAGTTAAGTGAACTGCGCAGCACCATCATTAATTTGTTGGATCCGTCACCTGAAGCCGCCGCCCTCATCAATAAACTCGACTTTGCCATGTGCACTTACCTGCTGTCTGTGTACCGGCTGGAGTATATGAGGTTAGAGACGCATTCCTTCCTCCAGCTCGTCTCATTGTGGTGATTTCATGCATCATTTCCCTACCTGTGCGTCTCTCTGTGTATTAATCGTTCTCTTCCTCAGGATGCTGCACTCAAATGATGCCGACCGCTTCCAGGTGATGTTCAGATACTTTGAGGACAAAGCCATCCAGAAAGACAAATCAGGTCAGAAACATGACAGAATTTAATGTTGTTGATTTTAGTAGATTCAAAAATGTTTACGGCAAGAAGCAAAAATCTAGTTGCAATTAATCAAAGTAGCCTATGTTTTTCATTAAGCGTACATGAAGAATCATATGTATTCATTTATATCTACACTACCAGTCAAAAGTTTTTGAACGGTAACAAACTGATTTCTCTTCTGCTCACCAAGCCTGCATTTATTTGATCAGAAATCCAGCAAAAGCAGTAATATTGTGAAATATTTTTACTATTTAAAAGAACTGCTTTCTATTTGAATATATTTTAAAATGTAATTTATTCCTGTGATTTCAAAGCTGATTTTTTTTAGCATCATTACTACCCCCCCCCCAATGTACTCGACTGTTTTAAATATTAATAATAATAATAAATGTTTTTTGAGCAGTAAATCAGCATATTAGAATGATTTCTGAAGATCATGTGACACTGAAGACTGGAGTAATGATGCTGAAAATACAGCTGCGCATCACAGAAATAAATTACATTTTAAAATATATTCAAATAGAGAGCAGTTATTTTAAATAGTAAAAATATTTCACAATATTACTGCTTTTGCTGTATTTCTGATCAAATAAATGCAGGCTTGGTGAGCAGAAGAGACTTCTTTAAAAAACATTAAAAATCTTACTCTTCAATAACTTTTGACTGGTAGTGTATATGGACCAATATGACAATAAACAATGATATTTACCTACATTTTGATATGAGAAATGCAACATGAACACAATTTATTTTGAGAGAATGTGTTGAATCAATTCGTTGAAATCGACTAATTAATGTTATTGAATCATCTCTGTCTTAACTCACTCATCTAAGGTTTGTGAAACTAGTCTAATCACAATCTGACTTTAATATTGATTTAGTATTTCATTTAGTAAGTTCAAAATATTCACTATAAGAAGTAAACTAAAGTAAAAGTTGAGTTAAACAATTCCCACACTGTCAAAACATGAAGAATCATATTCCATTCTAACAATAGACAGCAAGATTTACTTGCATTATTATTATTATTATTATAAACAACACAGAGACAGCACTGTTCTTATTCTCATTCTTCAATACAGAGATGTCCAAGAATTTGAAAGAAGATGCAAACCAGTCACTGAATCAAGTTTTGAGTCATTTAATTGAAATGGACAGATTGAACCAATTTGAGGAAATGAATGGAAACATGTGGAGACTCTTAGTTTCTTAGTTTTGAAGCTCACATACAAGAAAGAAAGGATCGTGAGTCTAATCACATGATCTTCAGGAAACTTCATGGCCAAGTAAAGAACACTCTTCTGATGCTTAACTTTGTCAAAGCGATATCGTTGCAAATAAGTGTCTCTCTCTTGGTGTGCAGGCATGATGCAGTGTGTGATTTGTGTGGGTGATAAAGTCTTCGAGGTTTTCCTGCAGATGATGGCTGAGAAAGTGAGTCGAGCGTTTGAAGGATCTCTCAGCACTGAACTGAATGCATTATTGATCGCTCATTATTGACAGTCGCATTGATTGCCGTTTCAGCCCAAGACTAAAGAGCACGAGGAGGAGCTGGAGCGCCACGCTCAGTTCCTATTGGTCAACTTTAACCACACCCACAAGAGGATCCGCAGGGTCGCAGATAAATACCTCTCAGGACTCGCAGAAACGTAACGTTATCCACACATTCTCTAGTTCTCGAACTCCCGACCTAGACAGCATCACTCGTGATGTAAACTGAACAATTTCACCCAATATTTGTGAGGTCCGTGTAGTTGTTGTGCTTTTTTCAACGCTTCTCACACAAAGTTTGTTGCTTATGAAAATGCAAAATGCACCAAACGTCTTCCCAAACTAGTAATGAGAATTGTGTATAAATATGTTTTAAGATTTAAGGTCTCCCTGCAGTTTGCCGCCAAAATAAAAGCTCTGTGGTTTAATGTATAAAAGTAAAGAAATTAAAACAGACATAAATATTAGTATTGTCATTTTACTGTTGTTTTGTAAAATAACTGTATTAATAAATACTCGTTAAATACAAATATTTTTTATAACATTAGTAGTATTACTGTAAAAAAATATATATCTTTAACTGATTTTTGTAATTTAACAAAAACAACAGTAGTAGTAATTATTTTTTTATTATTTTTGTTACAGTAATATTATTGCTATAGTAAAATATTTCTTTATTGAAATTAATAATATTAATAATAATAATAATAATAGTTGTTGGTTTTAAATTTAAATAAAAAAAATGTTGTAGTATTTTATTACCAGATTTTACTAATTTTTAGTATTTTATTTACAATAGTAGTATTGCTATAGTAATTTATCAATTTAATTTTTGTAATTTAACATCAATAATATTAATAATAACAACTATAATAATAGTAAATAATAATAATAGTTGTTTTCGTAGCAATAATAATAGTAATAATTAATAATAATAATTCTTTTATCGATTTAATTTTTGTAATTGAACATTAATAATATTAATAATAACTATAATAATAGAGAATAATAGGTAGTAATAATAATAATCAATAATACTAATTAAATACTCATTTTAGTGGTATTTTATTACCAGATTTTAATTGCTATATTTAATTATTTTTTATTGTAATCTAACAACAACAATAATAATAATAATTATTATTATTAAATGCTCCTTTTTAGTATTTTATTTACAATAGTAGTATTTTTATAGTAATTTGTTTATCGATTTAATTTTTGTAATTGAACATCGATAATATTAATAATAACTATAATAATAGAGAATAATAGGTAGTAATAATAATAATCAATAATACTAATTAAATACTCATTTTAGTGGTATTTTATTACCAGATTTTAATTGCTATATTTAATTATTTTTTTATTGTAATCTAACAACAACAACAACCATTATTATTATTATTATTATTAAATGCTCATTTTTAGTATTTTATTTACAATAGTAGTATTGCTATAGTAATTTCTTTATCGATTTAATTTTTGTAATTGAACATCAATATTATTAATAATAACTATAATAATAGAGAATAATAATAGTTGTTTTTGTTGCAATAATAGTAATAATTTATAATAATAATAGGTAATAATAATAATAATAATAATAATAGGTTGTAGTAGTAATAATAATAATAATAATAGGTAGTAATAATAATAATAGGTAGTAATAATAATAATAGGTAGTAATAATAATAATAGGTAGTAATAATAATAATAGGTAGTAATAATAATAATAGGTAGTAATAATAATAATAGGTAGTAATAATAATAATAGGTAGTAATAATAATAATAGGTAGTAATAATAATAATAATAGGTCGTAGTAATAATAATAATAATAATAGGTAGTAATAATAATAATAGGTAGTAATAATAATAATAATAGGTCGTAGTAATAATAATAATAATAATAGGTAGTAATAATAATAATAATAATAATAATAGGTCATAGTAATAATAATAATAATAATAGGTAGTAATAATAATAATATAGTCATATACAATAATATTAAAAGCTCAAATCTCTCAAATCCGTGTTTGTCCTCTAGGTTTCCTCATCTTCTGTGGAGTGGAAGAGTTTTGAAGACCATGTTGGACATCCTGCAGACTCTGTCTCTGTCCCTGAGCGCCGTCAGTACAGCAAACATCCAGAAATCAGCACATGCATGATCAATATTACTAGTATTTACACTCTCACACGTCAGTCTCTTAACCCAACCTGCTGTTATACAGGACATCCACAAGGACCAGCCGTACTACGACATTCCCGACACTCCGTACAGAATAACGGTCCCAGACACGCATGAGGCGCGAGAGGTGAGACAGACACAGCTTCTGAGCCGAGGATATGTGCTCAGTCTGAGTCCACTGCTTTGAAACGGTTTTTGTGTTTGTGCAGAGCATCGTGAAGGACTTTGCCGCCCGCTGTGGAGAGATCTTGAAGGAGGCCATGAAATGGGCCGCTTCGGTTACCAAATCTCATCTCCAGGTTAGTATAAGTATGCACTAAAAGTATGTACTTTGAGTCTGAGATGTGGTATTTATGATCATATGTGTTGCACGGTCATGCATTCATGCAGACAGCCTGGATTCAGTTGCTTTGACACAATCTGTATTGTTAAAAGCGCTATATAAATAAAGGTGACTTGACTTGACTTGACTATATATATTGAATTTATAAATGTGTTTGTATATATACAGTATGTAACACACACCTGTCCTCAAAGTGCTGCAGAGCACTCACCTGTGTGCCTCTACACCAGCTCACGGCTGATGAGTGTCTCGAGCTGTTTATATCACCCAGATTGCCCTGAAATGCTCATTTACATCAAGTCCCAGAAATCAGGTTTTATTTATTTATTCTTTTTTTGTTTTTTTTTGCATACCGCATCTGTATGCATCTCCTCTTTCCTACTACTTGTTTCGCTTCTGTTTCAGTTTTTATAACCATTTCTTACTATGTGTAAGTAAGTTGTTGTGTGTTTGGCTCAGTGTTATTTTTTAGGATTAGTGATAAACTACTGTCATTTGATTTGCATTATTTGTATTTGTTATTTCTTTTAATTTGTTACATGATTTATTATGTCTATAGGTCTTTTATTAAGGCTTTGGATAAAAGCGTCTGATAAATGACTAAATAAAATAAATAAATAAATATATACATATTTGTTTAATCTGATTGTTTTATTATAAACTATTATAAACTTCACTGGTAAAGCATTTTCACAAACTCTTTGTCATTTTCTGCTTGCATGTTGTTAAATGAATCAAAATGCACTATTACTTTTGTTTATACGTTTATAAACTGTTGCAGCCTCAGCTGCACATTTCTTGTTTTTATTTATTTTTTAATCTTTTTACTACTGAAAAAAAAAAAAATCTGTTCATCTAAAGCAGATGGGTAATATTAGCCTCAAAAAGCGTGCACAGATGCTCACTTTCACCAGACATATTTTACCATATGGGCTCCGTGAATTGGGTGCAGTGTTAGTTTGAGTCGTATTATTACATTCTGTGTGAATGTCATCTAAAGCAGATGGGTAATATTAGCCTCAAAAAGCGTGCACAGATGCTCACTTTCACCAGACATATTTTACCATAATGGGCTCCGTGAATTGGGTGCAGTGTTAGTTACTACATTCTGTGTGAATGTATGTTAAACTGTAATTTATTTCTGTGATCAAAGCTGAATTTTCAGCATCATTACTCCAGTCTTCAGTGTCACATGATCTTCAGAAATCATTCTAATATGCTGATTTGCTGCTCAAGAAACATTTCTGATTATTATCAACGTTGGAAACAGTCGTGCTGCCCGATATTTTTGTGGAAACTGATACATTTTATTTTTCAGGATTCTTTGATTAATAGAAAGTTCAACACAACAGCATTTATTTGAAATTGAAATCTTTTGTAACAGTATAAATGTCTTTACTGTCGCTTTTGATCAATTTAATGCATCCTTGCTGAATAAAAGTATTCATTTCTTTCAAAAAATCTGTTTGTGTCTGTCTCAGGAGTATCTGAACAAGCATCAGAACTGGCTGTCGGGTTTGTCTCAGCACACGGGTTTGGCGATGGCTACCGAGAGCATTCTCAGCTTCGCGGGATACAACCGTCAGAGCACAACGCTGGGGGTGAGAAACACACCTGACCTGAGTCCCTGTTACAGACACAGGTCCTGATGCTAATCACTGCTGTACTCTTACGGTAGATGGTTACTGAGATGGTAACTGAGGTGTTTGGCCAGATTAAGGTAAGACGGTAGTGAGTCTTTAGCGGATCGGAATAAAATCTTCAATCGTTTTAGAAGAAGTCCACATGCTCACTCAAATCCACTAAATTCAAAACATCTTGAACTGCTTTAAGATTCACAGAACATCTGAATTTGTACATCATGTGAACACACAAATTGCTTATATTAATGCATTTATGCATTTATTTATACATGCAGTTATTCATGCATTATTTTTTGACAATTAACCATACAATTATAAATGTAAAAAAACTGATTCTTATGTAATATATTTTAATATTAATATGCATTTATTTGTACATGCATTTATGCAATTATGTATACATTATGACATTATTTTTGACAATTAAGCATACTTTTACACAAATCTCAATGTCAAAACATTATATTAATTTACATGCATTTATTTATTCATTGCATTTATATATGCACTGACATTATTTTTGAAAATTAAGCACAATTCTAAATGTAAAAAGTCTTATTTTAAAATAATGTTTTTGAATATTAATTTGCATTTATACAATTATGCAATTATTATGAATTTAAATATTCATTTTTATTTATTTGTCAAGCCAATTTTACGTAGCTCTTTTCATAATGCACATTGTTTCAAAGCAACTTTGAAGAGATTTTTTGCAGTAATAATGTCTTAAACCCTGACAGCTCTTTTAGCAGATAATGCATACAGCAATTTATGATGTGAATTTTCTGTATGTATTGAAGCAGATGCCCTGCTATATTTACTATACCTGCTACATTTCAGTATAACGGAGTATACTGTATGAGGTACTGTATCCCACAATGCACTGCACTTTAAGGTCCACATTAAGGTCATTAACAGAATGAATTGCTGTAAAGCTGCTTGGAAACAATGTGTATTGTGAAGAGTGTTTTTCACAATATACAGCTTAAAACTAACCAGGTATTTCAGACGTGATCCCAGCTAACGCACTCACTGCATTTCAGCTGTGTGATATTGATTATCCCTGCAATCATGCTTTATGAATATTCATTAGCACTGTTGTGTTCATATCAATTTGGCTCTTATTGGCTTTTTATTTTTTGGGCCTTTTAAATGTGTTGTTTTTGTGCATGCTTTGCGTTCTGATGTTATTTTGCAGCATGTCATGTGTAAATGTGTTGTGGCCAATATTTTGTCATTCACTTTATTTGTGCCGTTACATCATTCCATCTCTGCTAACCGCTGGCTGCTAACTCATCTGTGTGTGTGCTATGATTGGCTGGCGGCGGGTTTGGTGGGTGTGGCCTGTCGTGTGCTCCTCCCCCTCGCCCCAGGCAGCTTTTCCTCAGGTTGGTGCTGTTACTGTTGTCCTCACTTCTTTCATTGGCTCCATCTGTAACTCATTTGTCATTTATAAATCAGTATATGTTGTTATCATCGCAGTAGAGCGGTCAGCTCCTCCTGACGCTCATAAGAGTATATCTTTATAGATGAATGGATATATTCTAGTCAGAAATGTCATTAGTAATGTTTGTAGTGGGATGTTTTAACTGGTCAGTTTCCATCATTCCCAGGTTACCCAGCTGACGGAGCGGCCCACCTGTGTGAAGAAGGACTACTCCAACTTCATGGCGTCGCTCAACCTGCGGAATCGCTACACTGGAGAGGTAAACACGTTCAATTGGGTGTTTATGAGTGAATCTCACCAGTACTGACGAGAACATATTTCATATGACTCATATTTCACCAAACATTAAAAGAAAGAAATAAGAAATTATATGTTCTTATAATTTTGCATAAAGAAAATTAAGTCTATTTTTATGATAAAAAAAAAAACTTCTTTTATTTATGTTTTTATTTATTGATTTATGCAGTTTATTTGTGTTTATTAGCACTTTATTTATGTACTTATTTATGCACTTATTTATGCTCTAATGCACTTATGCACTTATTTATACATGTATTCAGATATTTATGCAGTTATTTGTGCAGTTTATCCATACATTTAAACATTTATTCAAGTATTTATTCATGCACTTTTTTTTATTTATTCAATTATGCCTTTATTAATGCATTCAAGCATTTTTAGATTTGTTTTTGCATTTATTTATGCACTTATTTATGTGCTTATTTATTTATGCATGTATTTATACGTTTATTCAGTTATTTGTGCATTTATGAATTTTCATGCATTTATTTATGCACTTATGCATTTATGCTTTTTTTTAGATGTATGCATTCATTTAGACATTTGTGCAGTTATTTATGCATATTTGTAGATGTATCCATTTATCTATTCATTTAGATATTTATGCACTATTTATGCATTTTGTTTACATTTATGCACTTATTGATGCATTTAAGACATTTATTTATGCATTGTAAAATAATTTTATGAGTTATGCACACTTTTATTCAAAATTCTCCTTACTGAAATGTAAAAAAAAAAAAAAAGGTTCTCATTCTCATTATACTCAATCATCATTCTGTCATTTAAATAATATATTGTTAATTTATTTCATATTTACCATCAAATGATTTGTACTTTATGGTAGTATTAGCTGTACTGCTTAATAATATATGTTGAATATATAATCGTTTTAAAGGTATTAAAAAGGCTTACTTTAAGGCTTAATTGGGGTGAAATATGTTTTTGTGAGATTTATGTTTGTGTCTGTAATGTATTGATCGAGTGTATCTGTGTATGTTGAGGTTGCTGGGATGCTTCAGTTTGCCAAAGCGACGCACAGTGAGTCAAACCTCAGCAAGCTGATGGTTTCTCAGATGAGTGACGCTCTGGTCGCCAAAGACTCGGACGCCTTCACACAGAACATGTTCAAGATGACCGCGCTGCTTATCAGCACTAAAGGTAGCACGCAGATGATCATATGGACCGTTTGGGATGCAGATCATGTTTGAGTGACACACAAACATCTCTGTCTCAGACTGGGATCTTCAGCTGCTGCATCATCTCTGCTGGTCTCCTCTGAAGATGTTCACGGAGCAGGGAATGGAGACGGCCATAGCCTGCTGGGAGTGGCTGCTCGCTGCCCGCAATGGGATTGAAGTCCAGGTAAATCTGGATTATAACAGTGTGGCGTGCTCTTAGATCGCAGTGCTCATTGCATGTGTGTGCAGTTCATGCGTGAGATGGCGGCCGCCTGGCAGATGACCGTCGAGCTGAAGATGGGCTTGTTCTCAGAGACGGAGTCGGAGGCCGATCCTTTAGCTGCTTCAGAAGAGAGTCAACCGCTGCCCCGTCCACCCAACGTCACGCCGCATTCGCTCTGGATTGAGGTCTGTAATCGCACACTGCCATAAAACTCTTACTGTTTATGCTTTATATAGTATGTATACTGTGTACACCAAGTCAAGTCAATGTTATTTATATACAGTTGTGGTCATAGGTTTACATGTACCTTGCTGAATCTGCAAAGTTGTCATAATTTTTTTTTTAAATAAGAGGGATCATAAAAATTGCATCACACTACATTAAAGCAGTAGTTCAACCCAAAATGAAAATTTGCTGAAAATGTGCTCATCCTCAGGCCATCCAAGATTAGGATGAGTTTGTTTCTTTATCAGATTTAGAGAAATGTAGCATTGCATCACTTCTCTGCAGTGAATGGGTGCCGTCAGAATGAGAGTCCAAACAGCTGATAAAAACATCACAATAATCCACAAGTAATCCACAGCACTCCAGTCCATCAGTTAACATCTGGAGAAGACAAAAGCTGAAACAAATCCATCATTAAGACGTTTTGAACTAAAATACGAGTCCATAATCCATAATAACACTTCAGTGAAAAAGTGGTCTGGTCTGAATCAGGAGAGAAATCTGCACAGATCAAGCAGCATTTAAACAGCTCTAATGGCTGGATTTTGATGCGAGAGACAACAGGAGATGCACTTTTTCACTGGAGGATGTTACTATGGATTATAAACTCATATTTTAGTTAAAAAAGTCTTGATGGATTAGTTTCAGCTTTTGTCTTCTCCAGATGGTAACTGATGGACTGGAGTGCTGTGGATTACTTGTGGATTATTGTGATGTTTTTATCAGCTGTTTGGAAACATTTTCATCTTTTGGGTGAACTAATCCTTTAATGAGTGTTTGTGTGAAGAGAGTAAACCGGAAAAAGACTGAGCTCAAGTCTTTGTCCATTTTATTGTGTTCCCATTAGAGCTACTCCAAATATCCTCCAGTTCATGAATTTCCTTCAATGTAGGAATGTACAGATTTGTGTTCTTCAGAACCTCAGACTCAATACGCTCAGGGATTAGTCCTGATCTTGTTCTTACACTTTAAAAATGCTAGGTTGTTTCAACCCAATGTTGGGTCAAATATGAACTAACCCAGCTGTTGGGTTAAATTTTTAAATCAAAGTTTTAACCCAAAAGTTGGGTTAGTCCATATTTGACCCAAAGTTGGGTTGAAACA
>NW_015658739.1:40684-44867 GCF_001515625.1 Sinocyclocheilus rhinocerous | reverse complement strand
GAGTCCATAATCCATAATAATGCTTCCTCCAGTGAAAAAGTCCATCTCCTGTTGTCTCTCACATCAAAATTCACTCACATATTTGTTTTGGCTTGTAAACAGTGCTTGATCTGTGCAGATTTCTCTCCTGATTCAGACCAGACCACTTTTTCACTGGAGGAAGCGTTATTATGGATAGTGGAATTGTGTTTTAGCCATTAGCAATGGTTTAAAGTTGAAAAAAAGTGATGTAATGCTAAATTTCTCCAGATCTGTTCACAAACTCATCTACATCTTGGATGGCCTGAAGGTGAGCACATTTTCAGGAAAATTTTATTTTTGGCTGAACTATTCCTTTAAGAGCCAGGGGGTGTAAACTTTTGAACAGTATGATTGGTGTAAATTGTTTCTGTTTTGTCTTCTGGGAAACACGTAAGTATCTTATGTAGCTTCTGAAGGGCCATACTAAATGGAAAAGCAATAAGATCTTTAAACAAAATATGAAGAGTTTACACCAGTCATCCTGTTTGAAAGTTTTCACCCCCTGGCTCGTTATGCATCATGTTTGTTTCTTCTTCATCAGTGAATGTTTTCAACCGTTGTAATAGTTTGTATGAGTCCCTCGACTGTTCTCAGTTTGAAAATATGGATCTCAAAATCATACAGTCACTGTTAGGAAGATGCAGAATATGCTGGAAACCAAAGAACATGCAGGAGCTGGAGGATTTTTCTGAAACTCTCTGTCTCAGAATGATCACATTCCTCGTATTGTCCTGTCATACTGTGTGTGTGTGTGTTTAGTTTCTAGTGCAGAGATTTGAAATCGCTAAGTACTGCAGTGCGGATCAGGTAGAGATCTTCACCGGCGTCCTGCAGAGGGCGCTGTCTCTCAGCGTCGGCGGGCCCAAGAGCTGCCTGAACCGCCACGTAGCTGCTATAGGACCCCGATTCAGGTGATGCTTTAAACACATGCAGCACCATTTACACCATTTGCACAGTGAACCATTATTTGTGAATTGTGTTTTTGTATACATGCAGTATTTAGCAGCTTCAGAAATCTCCCATTAAAAGAGTGCAATTTTTGCCGCCTGGATTTATTTATTTTGTAAGGGTGTTATTGACTTATTAAATGTATCTGTGTTGTATTTTTATATAAATTTAACCAATTACCGCAATCATTCAGAATACTATAGACTGTTACCAATAAAATCTGATCAACATCAACAAAAGTCATCTTTACACTGCAAAGGTGGAACAGATGCTGCATCTGACATGGCATGTTTAGACGGTTTAATGCTGCTCAAAGGTGGCAAACATGCATTTATACAACAGTTGCATAATATGAATATCCTACATAAAGTATATATTAATGTTACAAATGTTAATTAACCATTTTAGCTGTGTTAGTTGTTAAAAATGTGTATTTTTATTGGAATTGTAATATTTTATCCTCATTTTCTTTCCTAAACCTGTTTTACGCTTGGTACAAAAAATAGGTACACTTAGGATCTTAAGGACAAAAATATCCCCATTAAAACTCATTCAAATGCAATAATCCCAGCGCCATTTAAGCATTCTTTATGCATTCTTCTAAGCATTTAGTATATGTGTGGCATTAAGTAATCAAACTGGCATTTAAAGTGTTTAAAAACCTGAAAATTAATGAATTTTTGTAAGTTATGATTAGGACTGATGTTGCTAAAAAGATCTATTTCAGAGAAAGCAGAAACATTTTATATATATATATACACACACACACTACCGTTCAAAAGTTTGGGATCAGTAAGATTTTTATTACTTATTTTCAGCATCATTACTCCAGTCTTCAGTGTCACATGATCTTCAGAAATCATTCTAATATGCTGATTTATTATCAGTGTTGGAAACAGTTTTTGCTGCTCAATATTTTTTTAGAGCCTGTGATACTTTTTTTCAGGATTATTTGATGAATAAAAAGTTAAAAAGAACAGCATTTATTTAAAATAGAAATCTTTTGTAACAATATAAGTCTTTACTGTCACTTTTTATCAATTTTACACATCCATGCTGAATAAAAGTATTAATTTCTTTCAAAAAAAGAAAGAAAGAAAATTTACTGACCCCATGATTAAAACAGAGTCCGGGTGTTGTTGTTCTGTGTCTGTGATCAGATCAGCGAGTTTCTGTAAAGCGGTTTATTCTAAGTAAATGCTGTTCTTTTTTTTATTTTATTTACTTTTTATTCATCAAAAAATCCTGAAAAAGTATCATAGGTTCCAAAAATCAAAAACAAAACAACATTGAACTGTGTTCAACATTGATAATAATCAGAAATGTTTCTTGAGCAGCAAATCAGCATATTAGAATGATTTCTGAAGATCATGTGACACTGAAGACTGGAGTAATGATGCTGAAAATACAGCTGCGCATCACAGAAATAAATTACAGTTTAAAGTATATTAGAATAGAAAACTGTTATTTTAAATTGTAATAATATTTCACAATATTACTGTTTTTTTCTGTATTTTTGTTAAGAACTGTTTTTCAATTAGTTTATTGCTTTTTATGCATTCAAAAATCAAGACTTTACATTGGTTGTCTTCGCATGAAAAACAAAGCAGAAACAGAAACGTGTGTGTAATTGGTTGATGCAACATGAGCCAGATCTAAATGTAATGCTGCAATCGACACTTTCTGTTCATTTTCACATCTCACTTGCATTTTTGTTAATTTTGGTGGCATTTTTACTGCAAGCTCTTGTTTATTTACGATCCTGTCATATAGTGAAATAATATAAAACTGTCAGTACAAACAACATGTCATTAAAAAAGTTTAGTATTTCATATTTGGTACATATCGTGTGTCTGTGTGTGTGTGTGTGTTAGGCTGCTGACCCTCAGTCTCACTCTTCTTCACGCTGATGTGGTCACTAACTCCACCATCCGTAACGTCTTGAGAGAGAAGATCTACTCGACTGCCTTTGATTACTTCAGGTGTGAACATCAACACAAAACAGGAGGCAGATTTGGTTTCTTATGCAGAATGAATGTAACTTGTGTTTGTGTGCATTCAGTGTGGCTCCACGGTTCCCCACGCAGCCGGAGAAACGCCTGCGTGAAGACATCAGCATCATGATCAAGTTCTACGCCTGTCTGCTGTCGGATAAGAAATATCTCACGGCCACTCAGCTCGTGCCACCAGGTGAACAAACCCCATCACAGTGCACATCAGTGATCTTCAGCTCAAACCTTAGCGGGTTTGTTTAGTTTGTGACATGAAGCAGCTTCAGCAGCCTCCTGCCTTATTCTTATACAGTTTAGTTCACTCTGGGCTCAAATTAATTGATAAGCTACTTAGAATATTTATACACTCTAAAAAACCCAACTTTGGGTCAAATATGGACTAACCACGAGCTGTTGGGTTCAAATTTTCAATTAAATTTTTAACCCAAAAGTACACACACACACAAACACACACACACACACCCACACACACACTCACACTCACACACACACACACACACACACAAGCACAGTAATTATTTTTGTTTTGTATTAATGTTTTGTATTTCTTTTTGTAAGTGAAGAAGTGATGGAAAGATTTTTTTTCAACACTGACTGCTGCTGCTGCATCATCTTTTCTCTTTGTCTACATACACACACTACACACTAGCAGTTATTTTATTTTTTGGACACATCTGCTCATTCTTTATTGTTAGATTAATGCAAACACTTGTTGCATTTTTTTCTATAGTTCTTTTATATAATACAGATTGTTTCATTGCTTCACAGTAATGAACAGGAAAATAACTGTTAATGTTGCAAAAATCATCAGTTATGAAACACATTTTAAATACAAAGCAACTCTACAGACGACAATAGTGTCATTATACAGATCAATTCAGTTCAATTTTGATTAAATTCAGTTCAACTTTGTCACTCAGTCCATTCATCAGCCAACTTCATGCTGTAATTATGGCAAAGCTGCTTGTTTTTTTATTTTTATTTTTTAACGTATATATTAAATTAATGTGAGTTGTTGTTTAATTATTAAATTATTAAAATGTATTAATTTATTTTTAATTAACAAAACAATGATTTAATTTCATTACTAGTAGGGATGCACCGATACCACTTTTTCCAGTACTCGCCCGATACCGATACTTTTATTTTTGGTACTTGCCGATACCGAGTACCGATACCGATATTTTTATTGCATTTGTAAA
>NW_015658739.1:15838-39185 GCF_001515625.1 Sinocyclocheilus rhinocerous | reverse complement strand
TCACTCACACTCACACTCTCACACACACACACACACACACACACACACTCACACTCACTGCTCATTCTTTATTAGATTAATGCAAACACTTTTATTTAAGCTGTTCTTCAAGTTGAATTTTTCTATAGTTCTTTTATATAATACAGATTGTTTCATTGCTTCACAGTAATGAACAGGAAAATAACAGGGTTAATGTTGCAAAAATCATCAATTATGAAACATTTCAAGTATAAAGCAACTATACAGACGACAATAGTGTCATTATACAGATCAATTCAGTTCAATTTTGATTAAATTCAGTTCAACTTTGTCACTCAGTCCATTCATCAGCCAACTTCATGCTGTAATTATGGCAAAGCTGCTTGTTTTTTTATTTTTATTTTTTAACGTATATATTAAATTAATGTGAGTTGTTGTTTAATTATTAAATTATTAAAATGTATTAATTTATTTTTAATTAACAAAACAATGATTTAATTTCATTACTAGTATTAAAATATTAAATTAATAAATTCTACAATTACAAAATGAAATATAGCTAATTTTCTCCATTTCAAATATATAAATAAATATACTTAAATATTTAAAGATACCGATACCAGTATCGGTATCGGTGCATCCCTAATTACTAGTATTAATATATTAAATTAATAAATTCTACAATTACAAAATGAAATATAGCTAATGTTCTCCATTTCAAATATATATATAAATAATAATGCATTGATTTAAATACTTTTAAGTATTCTGTGGACACATTCAGTCATGAGTGTCCAAACATTTCATTGCTAGTGCACATTTATTTTTTTTTATTTTTTGAGATTTGCTCACAATCCTGCAAGATTTTCTTCATCGTGTGACCTTTTAAATTCTTGTCTCTTGTAGGTCTGTTAAAGAAGACGAACAGAGGAACTCAGCTGCATAAATACTTCATGAAACGCAGAACGCTGCTGCTGGCCCTGCTGGTGAGATTAAAGTTATCATATTAATAAAGCCTGCCAAGATGAATATTGCCGTTTTAGTGTTTAATTAGTCAATGATTAAAGCAAACGAGCTCTTGTGTGTTGTTAGGCCAGTGAGGTGGAGCGTCTGACCACTTGGTACAATCCTCTGGGCAGCCAGGAGCTGCAGATCTCAGCCGAACAGTCTGTGGAGACCAGCATCACCAACTGGAGGTCCAAATACATCAGCCTGACCGAGAAACAGTGGAAGGACAACGTTAATCTAGCGTGGAGCATCTCGCCGTACCTCGCACTACAGCTGCCGGCCAGGTGAGACGTTTATCAAACTACACTACTGTTCCAGTGTTTGGGTCAGTTAGATTTATTTTTAAAGGTAATAATAAAGCAATTAGCCCCAAGAAGCCATGGTTTACGTAAGGAATAATTGACGACGGGCCATTGAATTATTAGAAAAATAATGCACACCTGAGGTGGTGATGCACCTCGGGTGTGCATTATTTTTCTAACAATTCAACAATTTATGTATACCTATTTTATTTATTTATTTTATACCTATTAATTAGATTAAATTAATTTATTAAAATAAATAAATAAAATGTGATTTCAAAATTAGGTTAAAATTTTAATAAATAATTGCAATAAAATTAATAAATAAAAATGTGTTTGACTTTTTTCTAACATAAATTTTTTTTTAAATTTATATTAATCTAAATGTATTGTTATATTAATCACATTTTAAAAATTTATTTTAGTCTAATTATTTATTCATTTTAAGTTCTTTTAAAAAGTATTTTAATGATTTATTTGTTTATTTAATGTGAATATAATAATTGCATAAATTCTCACTCAAATGTGCATCTACCGCTGACTGTAAACGTGTGTTTTTGCCACTGCAGTTTTTAGTGACGTGGCACACGATCGACGCTGATTCTCCTGAGCTGAGTCATATCTTGTGTTGGGCTCCGGCCGATCCTCCCACGGGACTCTCGTATTTCTCCAGCATGTATCCGCCGCATCCGCTGACCGCACAGTACGCCGTCAAAGTCCTGCGCTCCTTCCCTCCTGTACGCCACACCTGTCATTACACTCATGTTATTATACGTCTTTATCCGAGGTCAGTTTGAGTGCTTTTATTAATGCATATTTCTCTCTCTCATATTTTCAACAGGATGCTATTCTGTTTTACATCCCACAAATTGTTCAGGCCCTCCGTTATGACAAGGTATTGTGTGTGTGTGTGTGTGTATGTATGAAGTTTAAAAGTAATAAGGACAAATAATGCCAAAATGATTTGCATGTCCAGAGTGAGATTTAAAAAGGTATAAATCAAGTTGCATGCATCATTTTAATGTTTTTCATAAGTATGACTCGTATGTTGTATGCTGGCCATGTTTTGCATTTCTTGGTTTTCTCTTCTCTGACAGGTGAGTGCACTAATGATGCTGTTGTGTAATGTTGTGTAGATGGGGTACGTGAGAGAATACATCCTGTGGGCTGCACAGAAGTCTCAGCTTCTGGCGCATCAGTTCATCTGGAACATGAAGACCAACATCTACACAGATGAGGAGGGACACCAGAAAGACCGTAAATAAAGCTCCTCTTCACTATCATTGGCTTTAAAGCCTGTTTGCACCAAGAACGATAACTATATTAGCGTCCACACAAACTTAAGTACTTACAGTTTTGCCATCTGCCACTTTAAACATTCAAGCTTTTTAAAGTCGGCATGAAATGACAATTCACCCAATCTGTTTTGCAAATGCATGTCATAGATCTTATTGTGAACGATTAATTCGTGCATGTTTCATTTTAAAAAATGTCATAATGGATTTTCCAGCGAATATATCCGGCTTCGATCATTTATTTCACCTGAACTCCACCCCTGCAAACCAGTGTTATTTTAGTGTTAAGATGCTACTGTAGATTTTAATTAATATTTTGAGATTTCATGTGTAATGTGCTTTTTTTATGTTTTTAATATTTTTAATATTTTAATTAATATAAAATATTTGTAATGTTTTTAAATGTTTTCAATTAACATTTTAGTTTTCATTTTTATATTTTCTGTTTCATTTTAATTTTGGTTAAAGTTATTTTTATTTATTTGTATTTTTTGTGTATGTAGTTTTTATTCTTATATTTTCTGTTTCATTTTAATTTTTGGTTCAAGTTTTAGTCATTTTTTTTTTGTGTGTGTGTGTATGTAGTTTTTATTAGAGTTTCAATTATTTTAGACCATGTGAAATTAAAATGAGAATCTTTGGCAACTGGCTGAAATTATTATTTTTTTGTACATTTTTCAATTATCTGTTACACTTGGATGTAAGTCACCATTTCATCGTGACTTTAAAGTTAGGTGAATTCTGATTGGCTGTCAGTGTTTTTATCGTTCATCAGCTTAAAAAAAATCACTCTGAAAGTACAAGTTTCTGTCATTATTGTTGTGAACTCTGCTATTCTCTGTGATTTTATAAACCTTGCTTTATTATTAAAAGTTACTGTTCTTAATGTGAACGACCCAGTGCTCTTCAATGACGTATTTATTTGTTCTGTGTTTTCTAGCTGACATCGGCGATCTTCTGGAGCAGCTGGTTGAAGAGATCATCGGTTCTCTCTCGTATTCTCTGTGATTTTATAAACCTTGCTTTATTATTAAAAGTTACTGTTCTTAATGTGAACGACCCAGTGCTCTTCAATGACATATTTATTTGTTCTGTTTTCTAGCTGACATCGGCGATCTTCTGGAGCAGCTGGTTGAAGAGATCATCGGTTCTCTCTCGGGTCCAGCTAAAGATTTCTACCAGCGCGAGTTTGACTTCTTCAACAAGATCACCAATGTCTCAGCCATTCTAAAGTACTAGAAACATCTCTAACATCACTGAACACTCTTTCTGCACCTCCTGTTTCAGTCTCGAGATGGCGCTGATTCTCCACTGTTTTCATTTTCTTGTCTTGTGTTTGAAGCTGAAATCTCCTCTGTGTTTTTCGTATTTCAGGCCGATTCCTAAAGGTGACGAGCGGAAGAGAGCGTGTCTGCGAGCCCTGTCTGATATCAAAGTCCAGCCAGGTCTGAATTTCTCCTCCATAATCTGATATTACAAGCTCTCTTAATGACTTGACTGACTTTTGGTCTGTTGCTCAGGCTGTTATCTGCCCAGTAACCCTGAAGCTATAGTCCTGGACATTGACTATAAATCAGGACTGCCGATGCAGAGGTACAATGAGCGCTGAACACATCACACAGCGTCACGTGTGTTTGATGCACAAGAAAACATGTTTCTGTGTGTTTTTTCCTCTCAGTGCTGCCAAAGCGCCGTATCTGGCCAAATTCAAGGTGAAACGCTGTGGAGTGAGTGAACTGGAGAAAGAGGGTACGTCAACTATTACAACACGGACCTAATTCTGTAATTCCTGAAGAAAACAGCAGTGCTTGGAAGGCAGCAGAAAACCCACTTATAGACAGATTGATAGTAATGCTCAGTATCATGGAAGCTTGTTTCCACCATGGAATTAAAGGGGAAGAAAAGAAAAGAAATTCTGACTTTTTTCCTAGCAATTCTGAGTTTATATCTTAGAATTCTGATGTTTTCCTTGCGATTTCCGAGATTATATCTCAAAATTCTGAGAAAATAAAACAGAATTGTGAATTAAAAACCACAAAAATCTTTTTTTTCTTTTTTTTTTTTTTACCAGCATGGAATGAAAAATAAATTAAAAATTGCAACTTTTTATCTCAGAATTTTTACTTTTTTTTTTTTTTTCTTGGTGGTGACTTTATATCTCACTATTCAGACTTCTCAGAATAAGTTTATATTTCGCAATTCTGAAACCAAAGAATTGTGAGGAAGAAAAAAAAAAAATAGTGAGATAAAAAGTCACATTTACCCTTTTTTTGACCCATGGTGAAAACAACCATACAAAACATAAATAAATGAAAGAACAAATTGAATAATCACAGTTTTTAGTATGCAAACAGATGACAGAATAAGTGGCAGAAATGAAGCTTTAAATAAAAAAACAAATGTAAAATATAATAAAAAGATTTTTCCAACTTGAATGCATGACATGGCATAAAAAACACACAAAAAATAAATATTGCATAAATAATGATTAGAAATGAAAATGTAATAAAATAAAATACAATTAAGATGAAAATTTTTTCCAACTTTAAATGCATGACATGGCTTTTCAAAATAGTAATTGTAGAAATGTGTGAAGATGAAAGTCTAATGGGTTATGGTGCTTTTCAAGCTTGCTAACACATGAATGACACCGAATCAAAGCTTGTGTGTGTTTGTAGGCTTGCTGTGTCGCTCCGACTCGTTGGATGAAGCTCAGAGTGGAGAAGACACACAGAAGATCTGCTGGCAGGCGGCTATCTTTAAAGTCGGAGACGACTGCAGACAGGTTTCATAAGCTTTGCTTTTGCCGTCCCTTATTTACATATCAATTTATGTTTTGACTATGAACTCCGATTAGATAAACCAGTGACTCGAAGCTGTTGTAAAATAGCTGATACTGTATATATACTCACACCTGTTAGTTACTAATGCACAAGATGAATTGCATACAGAAGTGTAATAGTTTGTGAAGGAGTTGATTATTGTAAAAATGTAACACATCATCTCATGCCAATCTGTGAAAGCAAATTATATTCAAACAGCAGAAACATGTACAGTATATAATATAAATCAAAATATTTTAAGATATTATAGAAAACATGAGCTAACAAATGCATTGTACTTAAATATTTTAAAGCACATTTAACTGATATAATGGAAAAAGTGTATAATAAAAAATAAATAAATTCGTATTTAAGTGGAAAATGTTTGATTAAGTGTTTCAGACGTTTTTTTTCCCCTCTATTTTATTTTATTTATTTACTTTCTCTCTCCAGGATATGTTGGCGTTGCAGATCATCGGTCTGTTTAAGAACATTTTCCAGCTGGTGGGACTCGATCTGTTCGTTTTTCCATATAGGGTGGTCGCTACAGCGCCAGGGGTGAGTTATTTTTATTTTTTTGATTATTATTTTATTTGTAATTTTCAATGTTAAATTTAGTTTTTTAAAATTTTTATTTTATTTTATTTAACTTATTATTTAATTTAAAAATTATTTTATTTTTTAAAAAATCTTTGTATTACCAGTATTTTTATTTTTGAGTTTCACTGGCTGGCACCCCACCAATTTTCAATTGTAATCATTTAGCTTTGATTTTAAGCAGGTTTAGGTTTGATATTGGTAATGATGGGTTTCATGGTTGTCCTGGTCTCCAAACCTGTCCCTTTGCCACCCAGCAAAAAAACACGTCTTGTTATCCATGTTGACTGTGTAACTGGCAATTGCTCTGTGTCTAAACATACACGACTAATGAAATAAGACATCCCAACAGTCCATGTTTATTAATTGTAAATCTCACTGAAGTGGCACATGAGCATTAGCTGAACAGACAAACACACACATCTCACTGCCTGTATTGCATAATAATTCCCTTTATTATATTCGTTTATGTCTGTGTGCTATTCTTGATCTGATTTTGAATATATGAGAGCGAATCTGAGAGAAATGAGTCCGGCAGGTGTGACGCCAGCTGCTTTGTGTCTGGATGTTGTTGGTTGATGTGAAGGTCCTGTGTTTGTGTCACAGTGTGGCGTCATCGAGTGCATCCCAGACTGTAAGTCCAGAGATCAGCTGGGACGACAGACGGATTTCGGGATGTACGATTATTTCCGTAACCAGTACGGAGACGAATCCACTCTGGCCTTCCAGAAGGTGAGAAAAGCCAGTGGTTCTAAACCAGTCCACTAGAGGGCAATAATGACTTAAAATGATTTAAAATCATACAATACAATATTTAAACTAATTTAAAACAACTACAAATCAATATATTTCCTATTTGAATTTGTGTGACTTTAATATTTTTTTATTTTCATTCATTCATTTAATAATTTATTCTGTCAGTCATTCATTCAGACCTCATTACCACATCATGACTTAAAATTATTAATAATCATACAATACAAACAAACAATAAAATAAGCTACTAATCACTATAAAAACTGCTAATTAATATTTTTATTTAAACTTGAATATTTTAAGACTCATTTTAAAAGTGCGTTTTAAATAAATTACGTTTTTTTTTTTTTTTTTTGAACTCTTTTTTTGGAGTTCCCATAAAAATTTTTTTTTAAAAAGTTTTTTAAAACAAAACTAGAGCTAGGGGCATTTACATTTATGCATTTTACATTTAAATTAATGCATTTAGCAGACATTTTTATCCTTAGTGAAACCGGCTGTGAACAATGAGGGTCTTAAAGCATTGAGGAACACTGGTTTTCTGATTGTTTTTTTCTCCGTCTCTCTCTCTCTCGTGTGTCCATCAGGCGAGGTATAATTTCATCCGTAGCATGGCCGCGTACAGTCTGCTGCTCTTCCTGCTGCAGATCAAGGACAGACACAATGGAAACATCATGCTGGACAGACAGGGCCACCTCATCCACATCGGTGAGACATCTAAGAATGAATGTCTCTGTTCTGTGTTATCATGTGTGTTTCTTATGTGTGCGTGTGTTTCAGATTTCGGCTTCATGTTCGAGAGTTCTCCGGGTGGGAATCTGGGCTGGGAGCCGGACATCAAACTGACCGATGAGATGGTGATGATCATGGGCGGGAAGATGGAGGCCACGCCCTTCAAGTGGTTCATGGAGATGTGTGTGCGCGGATACCTGGCCGTCAGGTGAGATGTGTGTGTGAGTGTGAGTGTGAGTGTGTGTGAGTGTGAGTGTGTGTGTTAGAAACTGAGAGACTGAATGAATCTCTGTTACGCTGCAGGCCGTATATGGATGCTGTGGTTGCCTTGGTAACACTGATGCTGGATACAGGATTGCCCTGCTTCCGCGGTCAGACCATCAAACTGCTCAAGTGAGTTCACAACAACTAACAGTGGAGCATAAGGGAAATTAGATTTATATTTCATTCATATTGGAAAATATATTTCATTTATATAGAAAAAAATGTATGGTATGCTATGCTATGGTATCAAGTTATGGAATTGAATGAGATCAATTATTACTTTTTGAAGTAATAAACACAAATCAATATTCATGTACATATATTTTTTGTTATGAACATGGAAAATTAATGAGTTAAAAAGTATCAAAATAGATGTTAAGAAAAGCTCCAGAAACACACACATAGATGAGATATTTATTGATAGAAGAATGTTATTTATGTTTTATCAAATGTCAAATTGACATTTTATATGGCTGTTAATGTTATTTTTTTCTATTATTATTTTTACTTATTTATTTTTAATATTTTGTTAGTTTGTAGAGATAATAGCTAAATTATTGTATGCAGTTCATTGAAATATTATTATTATTATTATTATTATTATGATTATTTAAAATTGTCGAATTTGTCATGAATTTAGCCTTTATTATTATTTTGATATGGCGTTAGATTATAGATATTAGTGCTGGGCAACGTACATTTTTTTAATCGCAATTAATCGCATGATTTTTGTGTTATTAATTGCAAATAATTGCATTGTTATGAGCAAAATTCAATAATGAATTCAAAAGTAGTGTATTGTGCACTTTTATTTGAAAAGTACTGCTGTATGAACAAAAGTGCAATAACATTAGGTTTGCAAACACTTTAAACAAATAAGGTTTTACAGCAGTATTCCCTTTACATATTAGCAGTTAAAGTTTTTCTTGTAAATCTCAATGTAAACATTAATGCAATCAAATTAAAATCTCCTTTTCATACAACTCGTGTATTCTTCTTGTGATGGTGCGTCTTGAGGGAGGCTCATACGTGCCGTCATTCGTTGCGATCCTAAGAACGTTAACCTATTTTTGACGGACGCCACGTCCAAGTCGCATAATAGATACAAAATAAAAGTCAAAAAATCCTCTCAATTTCAAAATAAACACCCTGCGCGGACTCCCGATCTTATTTCACATCACTATATCCTTGCCAGGAGGCCATAAATGGTGTGTGAAATATAGATACATAGGAAAAACAGTAGGCGGTTGGGGAGAGGACGCTGGCGTTGTCTGTTCGCCGCTTCTCCACTCGAGTTTTAACTGCTACAGTAGTTACAACGTTAGACTACTGGCACTACTTTTTTATGTTAATGACTGTAATTAGTAAAACCCATCAGAATAATATTTGGGTCTGTTGTACGGATCTTACCGACTCAGATGACTCCACTTGGCTGGTAGCGGTTGGTAGCAAGTGCCTGCGGTTAGCTGTGTAGTTTGGTGCTTACCACGATCCACCTCTCCTAGTCTCGATTTCTCCGGATGATTTTTTGGTGCCGAGTTCTTCTCTTGCCCTGCACATTGCCTCTGTGGCTAGCGGCCAGCAACAGACGTGGAGCCCGTGTGACTGGCATAATGAACTACACGGCCACTCAATTGATGGAATATAACACTCCATCATGCATATCAGTCATTAAAGAACTTGGACTCCTACACCGGCCCCGTTACATCCACAGAAGCTCTCTGCGAAAGTTTGCTTACTCCTGCTCCGGTGACGCCATCCCTTCTGTCTGGGCAGCTGTGCGCCCTGTCGCATCTCTTCCACGTCATCAGAGCACTGACACTCTATGGATTAGTAGCACTGGAGACACTGCAACAGTGCCACATATGGAGCCAGACAAAAAATGTGGAGTGGATTTCAGCCTACTTCGCCCTGTGCAGAGACTTACTGCTTTATCCAACAATAAAATTGAACTGTTTAATACATAATCCCTCACAAAATGAATCCTGCTTCATACATGATCACATTCGGGACAAAAGTTTGGACATAATGTGCCTCACAGAAACCTGGCATCAACCAGATGTTTTTTCTGTTTTAAATGAGACCTGTTCTTCTGGCTACTGTTATCTCCAAAAAGCCCGTAGCACTGGCCGTGGTGGTGGCCTGGCTGTCATCTATCGCAGTCATCTGGATCTGTCCCCTCTGGCCCTCCCTGAGCTGTCTTCCTTTGAATGTCTGGCATTTAATTGTAAGCCTCCTCTCCCAATGACAGTACTATTAATCTACTGGCCACCCAAACCAAATTCATGCTTCATCTTAGAGTTGTACAATTGTCTTTCAACTTTCTGTGCAACCTCTTCCAATATAATACTTGGAGATTTTAACATTCATGTCAACGACCCCTTTTGCCACCTTGCTACAGAATTCTTGCAGTTACTGGACTGCTTAAACCTCAGACAACATGTTGATGTTCCCACACACATCAAGGGGAACATTCTCGATCTGGTCATTACGGAGTCTGCCCCTCTAAGTGCACCATTTGTGTATGATCTTGGTGTATCTGACCATACGGTCATTTCCATTGAGCTGCCTTTTCTGTCTTCCTACATCAAGCCCAAACATGAAATACGTTTTAGAAATCTGAAAAACATTAACACAGAAAATCTGACCTCAAGCCTTTAACATCTCCATTTTGCAAATATCTCATCAGTCACTGAATCTGTGGAACTTTACAATAAGACATTGAACAACATTTTGGATCTCCATGCACCCATCAAAGCCAGGACAGTTATGTTTTCCCGCTCAGTCCCATGGTTCACAAGTGACCTGTGGAAAATGAAGGCAGCTGGACGTGCCCTTGAGCGGCGGTATAAAGCTTCTGGACTTAATGTTTACAAGCTGGACTATCGGGACCACCGAAAAGCTTATTTGAAGTCCATCAAAGATGCACGGTCACAGTACTATTCAAACATTATTCAAAATAGTCCTGGCAATTCCAAACAGTTGTTCTCCACCATAAATCATCTCCTTAAACCTCAAATTGCTCCGCTCACAGGAGCTACAAAAGAACAATTCAACGATTTCTTGACCTTTTTTTTAATACCAAACTTGCCAAAATTCGCTCCTTCCTTTCTGTCCCCTCCTCCTCATCTGCCCCAACTGCCAACCCCGCAGTTTGGTATTTTGAGGCTGCTCTGCTGCTTCCCAGTAGTCACTCAACATGAGGTTGAGGACACCATCAGGGGGATGAGATCCTCCACCTGTGCCCTCGACCTCTTCCCTACAGCTCTGGTGAAAGCAAATATTTCTGCCAATCAGTCCCCTTATCACCATGATATTAAACCAATACTTTCAGGCTGGCCACGTACCATCTGCCCTAAAAACGGCCATAATCAGACCACTACTCAAGAAACCCACCCTTGATCCTCAAACCCTTGCTAATTACAGGCCCATATCCAACCTGCCATTTCTCTCTAAGGTTCTGGAGAAAGTTGCCAGCCACCTTTAGGACCACCTCAAATACAATAACATTTTTGAAAAGATTCAGTCCGGCTTCCGTTCCGCCAACAACAACCTTAGTGAGAGTCACAAATGACCTGCTGATGACAGCTGATGCTGGTTCATCATCACTCCTCGTCCTCCTGGACCTTTCTGCAGCGTTCCACACCGTTGATCATGGTATACTTCTTAACCGGCTACACCACTTCATTGGACTTAACACCGCCTTGTGCTGGTTTGAGTCATACCTCACAGACAGATCTGAATTTGTGGCCATGGGAAGCCCTGCGGGGTTCCACAGGGATCAGTTCTCGGACCTATTTTATTCATTCTTTACATGCTTTCCCCTCTGTAAAGTCATCAGTCGCTTGGGAATTTCTTTCCATTGCTAAACAATGAAACACAACTATATATGAAAACTGATATTGATTCATCATCATCATCGTCACTATCAACAACTCTACCCACACTTACTGCCTGTCTGGAGGAGATAAGGGCATGGATGAATCATAACTTTCTCCAGCTGAACAGCTCAGAAGCCATCCTCATTGGTTCCCCTCATTAGATCAGAACATCCACCATAACCTGCATTACATTCTCTGGTCAAGACATTCCCCTATCACCATTAGTCACCAATCTCAGTGTCAGGTTTGACCCTCATTTAACCTTTGAGGCCCACATCAAAAATCTCTGCAAAACATCTTTTCACCACCTCAGGAATATAGCCGGACTTCGTCCCACACTCACCCTACTTGATGTTGAGAAACTCGTCCACGCCTTTGTCTCCTCCAGACTGGATTACTGCAACGCTCTTCTCATTGGGATCCCTATCAAGAGTATCCAAAAAACTCCAGCACATACAGAACAGTGCCGCTAGGATCCTGATGAGAGTGCGTAAATACGAACACATCACACCAATTCTTCAATCATTACACTGGCTTCCCATTTCCGCCCAGATCGAATACAAAGTCTCCCTTCTCACATATCAGTGCATCCATGGCAATGACCCCATTTACCTTAAAGAACTCCTTACCCCACAGATCTCAGCACGTTCCCTCCGCTCCACAAACACTCATCATCTCCTTACCCCTAGAACTAAGACCCGCACCATTGAGGACCGAGTCTTCGGTGCCGCCACCCCTCGGCTGTGGAATGCCCTCCCTGAACATCTGAGGGTTCCACAAACAATTGATGGTTTTAAAAAGGGACTAAAAACCTACCCTTTTAAAAAAAATTTTAATGTTTAAATTACTTTTATTGTTCTAATTGTTTTAATTTATTATTACTTTTTTTGTAGCACTTTGAGATTTTCTTTAACATGTAAAGTGCTTTATAAATAAAATGTATTATTTTTAGATACAAGATAATTGAGGATGTGTTTTAGACGACTATACACCGCTACAAATCTTTTATCCTTGTCTTTAATAACTGGACTTTTAAGTGTATTAACTTTGTAGTCTACAGCACAACAAAGTAGGACATAACAATAAATACAACTATAAACCAAATTAAACCGGACAAAACAAACATTTAGACAACTTAGCCATGTTAGAACACAAATGATCAAGACAAACAACGTCGGACAAGCAAATCACATGGTCTCGCGAATCCTGTCGCTTCGGTTCTGAAATGCTCCTGGTGTGAGTTGGCACCGCGTGGAGGACGGAACAAAACCTCTTCGGAGCCGTGCAGATGTGTGCAGTGTAAATAAGGGGTTGCAGTGTCTACACCGGATGCGACAGTTGTCACGCCGCGCCGCAACAGCTAAAGTCTGTCTAGTCTGGAGGCGACAAAGCGACCGTTGCAAATCATTTGAATTTAGTGTCAGTATGTTATAGATAGAACGAGGCAGCAGTTTACTGTCTGGGATTTGTCGTGTCGCGCCGCATCCAGTGTAGACAGCATCACTCATTATAATGGGTTCTGTAGTATGTTGTCGCGTCGCACTGCAACCAGTGTAGACAGCATCACTGATTATAATGGATTATATAGTACAGGGGTGGCGAACGTCAGTCCTGGAGAGCCGCAGCCCTGCAGAGTTTTGCTTCAACCCTAATCAAACATACCTGAACTAGCTAATCAAGGTCTGAAGCATTGCTAGAAAGCTTACAGGCAGGTGAGTTTTAATTAGGGTTGAAGCTGAACTCTGCAGGGCTGCGGCTCTCCAGGACCGGAGTTCGCCACCGCTGGTCTATATAGTGCATAAGATTAGCCTGAAAAATCTGACAGGAAACTGTCAAGGAAAGACTCTGGTTCCACAAGGGTGGAATTTCTCAACCTAAAACTGTCTGAGGTTCTGATGGATGACTCCAGTGCTGTGACATCACTGACAGTCAGTGTTCCCAGACTCTTAAATCCACTTTATCTGTTCCAGCAAGGCTTAAGTGTCAGTTTACATGAGTGGGCTACTGAGCGTTCAAGACAAAGTGAAACACAGTTCACAGACGCTTTTACTTCTGTAATCAGATGTAATTCAGAATAAAATTCAACAAATGTGATTATTATCCATCAAGAATTAAAATGATTGTGTAAAGTGTGTCTTACATGCCAGAATGGAAGGGATGGGTTAAAAAATAAGGGTCTGAATAAAAACGTGTCTTCCTTTACTCATCCTCATGTGTTTCAGGTTTGGAAAAATGATGCATTTGATTTCATGTTTTTACCATGTAAAGCATGACATATGAAATAATACACATACAGACAAACCATGGGTCACAGGAGGGGTGGGATGTTGATCAGTACTGGTTTGGGATGGGCGTCATCATGCGTCTCAACCAATGAGAGCATTTGGGGTGGGCCTAACACCGGACGCGAGTGGTGCGACGCAACAAAATACTATATCAGCGGTGGCGAACTCCGGTCCTGGAGAGCCGCAGCCCTGCAGAGTTTTGCTTCAACCCTAATCAAACATACCTGAACTAGCTAATCAAGGTCTGAAGCATTGCTAGAAAGCTTACAGGCAGGTGAGTTTTAATTAGGGTTGAAGCTGAACTCTGCAGGGCTGCGGCTCTCCAGGACCGGAGTTCGCCACCGCTGATATAGTATTTTGTTGCGTCGCACCACTCGCGTCCGGTGTTAGGCCCACCCCAAATGCTCTCATTGGTTGAGACGCATGATGACGCCCATCCCAAACACTGACTGATCAACATTCCACCCCTCTTGTGACCCATGGTTTGTCTGTTTGTGTATTCAGAGCCAGTGAGCAACGGACTTTCATAATAATAATAATAATAATCTGCGTTAATGCGCGATAAAATAATTGTCGGCGTTAATTAATTAATGCGTTAACGCACTAATAATGCGTTAACTTGCCCAGCCCTAATAGATATATTTTAATTTACATTTATTCATTTAGCAGATACTTTTATCAAAAGCAACTTACAAACAAGGAACACAACAAGCAATTCATCATATAGAGGCAAATAAACATGAAAAGTGCTAGTAATATAAGGCTTCAGACATTTTTAGCATAGTACAAATATGCTGATGGATAGATAAACAAAGATGGCTAGATAAACAGAATTAATTAATGGATAGCTTGTAGTTTGTTGATCTGAAGTGAATCGTGTGATATAAAGTGAATCATGTGTGTTGTATAAGCAGCGTTTTAACCCTGGAGTGAGTGAGAAGGAAGCAGCAGCTTTTATCATCAAAGTCATTCAGAACTGCTTCCTGAGCAGCAGGTCAGTGTCTCTCACACACATTAATGCATGTCATTTCCCTGACAATGTTTCAGTAGGAAAAACTGTGCTTATAACATAAATAACATGACATGAAATGTTTTTCATTTGTTCCAGGAGCAAAACATATGACATGATCCAGTACTATCAGAACCAGATCCCCTACTGAAGGCCAGAGAGTGTGTGTGTGGGTGTGTGTGGTTCTCTTACTGTCTCTTAATGCTAAATTGCACTGCTGTCTTGGTCTGGTGTGTTTGTGCACTTTATACACCTGAAATGTGTTTGCATGAATTTCTTTGCACCGATATCAGCACTTATGAAATGTTTTCTGCACACGTCACACTGTCTGCTGCATGCGGCTTTTAAAATTACAAAATCACTTTTGTGCCATTTTAATATTTATATTTGATGTGATTTTGTTGTCTTAATTTCCAGTTAAATCATGTGGTTATTAATCTACTGCAGATGTGTTTATGGACATGAACGGCCTGGACTACAGACAAATGTCATATTTTAGAGGTGACAAATTTACACATTAACGCACAAACTAACAAAAATCAGTATTTGATTGTTTCTTATCATGTAATAGAGGAGAGATGTTTGAAGAGTTGAAGTGTTTGGTTTTTCTTGGCAGTGTTTACAGCTTTTTCTGAATCACTTGTTTTGCAGTATGTGACTGTTTATTGATCAGTTAATTACATTTAATGTGAGTGAGTCTACAATTTCAAGGAAAGGATGAAATGGTTTTGGTAACACGTTACAAATAACATCACATTTGTTAACATTAGTTAAAAACAGTTTTTAACATGAACTATCAATGATAAATACTTCTAAAACATTGATTAATCATTCATTCGTTTTTAACATGAACTATCAATGATAAATACTTCTAAAAAATGTATTAATCATTGTTAATTTTAACATTTACTAAAACATTATCAAAAATAGTTTCTGTTAATATTATTAAATGGAAGGTGAGCTACCATGAGCTAACAATGAACAGATGTATTTATTACTAATTAATTATGTACTTATTATTAATATTTTTAATGCATTAATGGGAACTTATTGTAAAGTGTTAATGTATTTTTTTTCTTTCAGTGTTTCATAATAATCTAAATCTAATTTTATAAGTGAGAGCATGAGATCAATGCACATAACACATGTATTTTCTGGTTAAACTCAATAGTTAATAATCCAGTGAAATGATACACATACAGAACATAGTAATGCTTTTCTGTATTTCTTGTTTTGTTTGCCTTTGTATTTTGTTTACTTTTATTTTTTTTATGTTCAAATGAATAGAAGGCAGTATATTAAACTGGAAGCATTTATTTTTTATTAGTTTTGGAAGCACATTTTTTTAAAGTTACTGTATTTGTAGCTTGTTTGACCTCAGTGATGATGAGTCCTTTTCTTTATACATTTTCTGGAAATGTTTTGCATATTGATCTTTGTCTAATATAATACAAAGTGCTTTATTGTTTCTGAAAAAAAAAACCCGATTCTGTGCAGGAAAAGCATATTCTGCATCTTTGATTAAAAAAAAAGAGCATAAAGAATAGAGTGAAGCATGTTTCCTTTAAATGTTCTCCCTTCAAAGAAAATGAAAAAAACTTTTTTTTTTTAGAGTTCCCCTACTGTTTTTTTCTCCTCCATCTTCTGACGTCAAATCACCTGAGATCTCTTACTTTTCATTGGATGTTGTTGAACTTTCTCACACATGCTCAGATGGCAGGCGGCTATGAATGGCCGTGTTTGCGTTGAGCTGCACTGAACTACATGTAACTTACTGTGCTTGCAGAACTTTACTGCCCCACTGCCGTTGTATGTGGTTGTGACTGACTGTAACTTCTATAAAATATGATGAGCCTCGTGTCAAACCTCAGAGCGTACGCCTGTAGGTCTGACATGAGGTTTTCAGAACGTACAGCTGCAGGGTTGGCACTATTTTTTATTGTAAAGCCCCTTTTAATGGCAGTTGTTGTTGTCCTGTGCCACAGCTCATAACATGTTTGGACAGCAGTGAGTGTTTAATGTTTAATGAGAGTTTCCCTAATGCTTTGTTGAACACTGTTTTACTGAAAGATATAGTGATTCCATTCATTGGTATGAATGTAAAAGGGAAATTAAAGTGCACTTGACTTCAAACACTTTCATCCACTCGTTATGGCTCTTATACTGACTTTTTCCCCAAGTTTAAGCATAACCCTGGAACACAGGACCCGGGAAATTGTAGGAAGGATTTCATTCCAATCTTTTTCTGTGAAAGTTCAAAGAACATGAAGTCACATTTTACAGTCTTTGCATCATTTTCCACACAATGAAAGTGAATGGTGACTGAGGTTGTCATTCCATGGGACAGAACAAAATGCAAAACCAAGATCTGCTTCATTATCACAGGGAAGGAACACTGTTGGATTACCTCAACAGTATTTGATTAGCTTTAAAAGATCATTGGTTTGCTTTTGGGTCCAGCTAAAGATTTCAACCAACAGATTTGACTCGCCAGTATCTTGGGCATTATAAAGTACTAGAAACACTGAAATCTAGTGAAATCAGTGCACAAAGCAGCTCAGACCACCCTCATGTATCCTATCATCTTTTCAGTCTCCATTTCCCCTCCATTCTGCGATAAGATTCAAACCACTATCCAACAAAATCTGACATTATGAATGCAATCCTCCAATCCACTCCTGTCTGTTTCAACACAAGCATTCAATAGTTAGATTAAATGGAGTGATCTGTCCTTCAGTAAGTAGGAGCACCCCATCCCTTACCAAACAATGCATGATTGTGGGAAGAAATGAACACAGACACAGGAAGTGCTGTGATCAAACTTTCTTCAGAGGTTTATTGCTTTAGGCGTTGGTTTACAAACATTAGCAAACAAAGAAATATCGCATACGATTCTCACCCAATAAAATTATCTATTGCCGTAAAAGGAATCAAGGAATCACGAGCAAAAAAATAAATAAATTTTAACCAATAGAATGTGCTTGTTTTACATAGAGAAATAGTGGACATCGTATTACAGTGCAATCTGCGGAAGTGCATAGTGACTGATGATGGTAATTCATTGAACAAGAGCCGGAGTACGAAAGGAAGTTTGAGCAGCTACACGCTTATCTAGGTCAAGGTGAAGTGCTGTGAAGAGACTGAATTACAGAGTACAGAAATCAATATTTAACAGTTATTGTACTTGTAGCTTAACAATAATATTTACCTCAGGCAGCAATGAGTCCTTTTCATTAAAAACTTTACAGGAAAATTTTGCATATTGATCTCTGCCTAATGGAATATAAAGTGATTGCTGAAGCGCATTGTTTCCAAAAACAACATTTGATGGTTCAGTGAAGGGAAAACACATTTTACATCTTTGATAAAAGAAAACAGAAAAATGGTGTGAAATGTATTTCCTGTAAATGTTCTTTCTTTGATGAAAATTTAAACTGGATTGTATTGATTGTATTGAAAAATTTTCCATATTTGTCTCCTGAGATCATTGATGACTTTTCATTGGATTTTTTTCCCTCTGGCCAATGAAAATCTGACACGTGTTTAAAGACACACCCCATTTATATAGGTAATACTGACCTGGATTTCCTTCTCTCTCTCATTGTGGATTAGTGTCGGGATAGAGAAAGAAGCCAAGAGTTGGTTAATGCCTTCTTATTATCTTTTTTTTAGATGCTTACATTTTTCTCTGTATGTCTTGTCCTTCACTTGAATCCACTGAGGTCAATATGCCAATTGTTGACTCTACACTTGTATCATCCACCATGGTAAACCCACTGGCTTTGTCTTCATCAAGACTCCAGTATCTTTTCGATGCCTTCTTGGTCATTATATATTTTTACGACATTAGTTTGGCTACATTGAGCTTGGATCAATTATGGTCTCCTGTTTTTAGCTGGATACAGCTGGGTTTAGCAGTGTCTAAAATAGTTTCAGCTGTCAATAGCTCGGTTCAGATATATAAAAGATATTGTTTTCAATTATTCAATGGCTCAGAAAGAAAAGACGATGACAATATGCAGACAAAATGGATGGTAATTTTTTATTTGTACAACGTTGGTTCAGCTATATTTGACATGATTTAGCTGGATACAACTGGGTTCAGCTGTGTTTGAAATAGTTTTAGCTGTACGTAGCTTGGTTCAGATTTTCAGAAGATGTTATTCTCAACTATTCTGCGGCTCAAGAACACAAGATTATAACCAGTTGACAACAATATAGCATGACACTAGAACGATAACGTGGAAAAGATTAAACACAGCAAAGCAATTATATGCTAACTTGATGACATTTAACACGATGATGCAATGACCACATTAGGTTGAGCAAGAAGGTTGATCAAATTTATAATAATGCTACGACATTTAACGCAAAGACCGAAAATGTCGCATTATGCCAAAAAAGAATAATATCGACCATCCAGGAACAGGCATTGAAGAACCAAATTTATAATAATACTACAAAATATAACGCAATGACCGAAAGAACGTATTATGTCGAAGAAGAATTATACCGCCGGCCGCCGCAACGTCAAACCCACCGGCCGCCGATGACTCAAACCCGCTGGCCACGGCTGATCCAAGCCCGCCGGCCGCCCTATTCACCCAAATCCAAAAGAGGGAGGATGAGGCGAAAAGAATGGCTCTCTGTCCTCATCCTTTCTCCAGCGGCTCCAGCCCCAGAGCTCGCTCCAGTGTCGGCTTCAGCCCCAGAGCTCGCTCCCGGGTGGGCTCCTGTTCCCCAGTTTAGCCCACGGAGGGCTCCTGTTCCCGGGTTTAGCACACGGAGGGCTCCTGTTCCCGGGTTTAGCCCACGGAGGGCTCCAGTCCCCGAGTTTAGCCCACAGAGGGCTCCAGACCCCGAGTTAAGCCCAGAGAGGGCTCCAGTCCCCGAGTTTAGCCCAGAGAGGGCTCCAGTCCTCGAGTCTAACCCAGAGAGGGCTCCAGTCCCCAAGTCTAACCCAGAGAGGGCTCCAGTTCCCGAGTCTAACCCAGAGAGGGTTCATATCTGCCTGCTCCGCCATGGCCTCCTAGTCTGCTTGCTCCACCATTTGTTCCTAGTCTGCCTGCTCCGCCATGGCTTCCTAGTCTGCCTGCTCCTCCATGGCTCCCCGAGCTCCCTGCTCCGTCGTGGCCTCCTGAACTGTCTGTTCCACCATGGCTCCCTGAGATTCCTTTTCTGCCATGGCCTCCTGAACTGTCTGCTCCGCCATGGCTTCCTAGTCTGCCTGCTCCGCCATGGCTCCCTGAGCTGCCTGATCCGCCATGGGTCCTGGAACAGGTACCGCGCTGGAGTCTGTCCGTCCCTGTAAGCCTGTCCTGAAAGGCCTCCAGAGCACCCACCCCCCCTCCTTGGTGGAAGTGTTACGGCGTGGGGAGTAATGTCAGACTTTGTTCTGTGTTTTGCTCCCCACGAGTTCCATGTCCTGGTTTTCCCATGTGTTTCTTTTTGCCCTTATTTGGTTCTTCCTGTTCTGATTATGTTGATTTGTCTCCAGCCGTGTTAATTTAGTTTTATCATTTGTGCTCCTTTATAAGCCTGTCTCCTACGTCCATTCGGTGTCCGGTATTGAATATCTGTATGTGTCTACCACTCCTGCTACGTGTGTCATTAAAATCTCATTGTTGATGTACTCCTCGTCTCCGAGTTCCTCGCTCCGCGCTCACTCACAGTAGCAACGTGACATGCTCAGGTGAAAAATAACTGATCTGCTGCATTACAGCTTGTTTGAAGTGGCAGGAGGACCTAAGAGAAAACATCCTCATCTTCCACTTCACTGGATCTAGGGCAGGACACTCAGGTTGCATCTCATTTACATTTGACAGCTCACCCCAATCTTAAATTTAAACACAATCTGGCCTAAAAGGAGATTCTAAGATTACCATAATTTCCCATGTCTTCATCACCCCTCAGTGTACCACCAAGAGTGACCATCAATAATTATCGGAAGGAGTGGGGTAAGATGAGGCAATTTTTACATGTGTTACCTGCTGTACAAGGAAAAATTAAACGGGTGTTAAATAAATGGAGCTACCTTTACTTAAAGTCGAGTATCTCTTGATAATACAAGAATAAGTCTGTGACAGAAAGCCACAAACATATGTTTTTTGGTAGCAGATTAAATGTAAAGGAACCATCAGCCTGTGTCAGTTTTCTTAAAAACTATATACACAGTATGTTTGTGAGCTATGAAAATTTCAGAGATGTCCAGTCCTGCTCCTGCCAGTGTGACGTTTTCAAATCTTTAAGCAGAAGGAGCTGTATGAAACAAATCTGACTTGTGATGCAGCCTGGAATCATAAATCACACCATGTTCAGTAATTTAGACCAGAGAAGAACTGGTCCCCTGACTGAGCCTGGTTTCCCCCAAGGTTTATTTTCCCCCTCCATTTCTATCACCTGATGGAGTTTTGGTTCCTTGACACTCTCACCTTTAACTTGTTTAGTTAGGGTTTAAAAGGCACTAAATATTCAGAAATATTATCATTTTGACTGGACTGACACTATCAGATGATAACAAATTGTCTTCTGTAGAGATGCTTTATAGCTGAATTGAATTTGTTTTATAATTGACAAATTTTGCAACATCAACAAATGAATTTAATCAACATCGAACTGACTGAAGCTGAATAATGACACTATTGACTTCTGTAGAAATCCTTATAGCTAAACTGAACTTAGTTTCATGATTGATTTCATACACAGTTATGGAACTGAACTGAATCAACACCGAACTGTCTTGGACTGAATAATGACACTATTGTTTTGTTAGAGCTTTTGCATAATTGAACTGCTTTGAAACCATCTGTATTGTATAAAGTACTGTATTAATAAAGGTGACTTGACTTGAAGGGACACCATCCTGCAGAGTTTATCTTCAACACACCTGCCTGGAAGTTATTAGTGATCCTGAAGACCTTCATTAGCTGGTTTAGATGTGCTCCAGAAACACTATGGGACACCTCTACATTAATTGTTTTGAGTCCAACAAGTCGTGTGCTAACCAGCCAAACCTCGACCCCTCGCTTTAATAAGCACAGCCAAAAAAAAAAAAAAAACGGAAACTCAACATTTAGAAAGAAACCTTATAACATTACCAAACTGATTTAGAATCAGACCAAAGTGATAAACATTCTATCAGTCAGGCTCCACCAGCACTGATTAAGCTACTTAAAAACTATAGCTTCCCAAGTTTTACTATGTACGCTAAATGCAACAAATACAACCAGCAAATACTATACTTTATTTAACTGCATAAAAAACTGTGCTGATAGAATAAATACATCATAACCAAAATCAGGGACTTGCTAAGCTTAATAGGAAAGTTAGGCTGTCGCTACTTTTAGTTAGCTACTCAACAACACTGCCTTATAGTTTTGTGTGCTTTTGTTGGATTCCAACATGTGAAGTATCAGTGGCTAGTGAGGTGGATAGAGACAAAGATCTGGAAACCTCAAAGAAACAATCATTCAAAGGAAATGGCACTATGAGCTCACTGGTGCACTGAATTAAAAGCCCCTACGTTTAGCATGCAAGATCACAACAAACACATAACTTCTTTCATCCAAAACCATTTTTCAAATCCTAGGAACTTGAATTGCACTAACAGTACAAATTCATCATATTGTGATGGAAAAACACCTAATTCTCCAATCACTAGCATTCAGATTTAAAATCTTATTTTATTCCACTTAGCCCATAACCAGGCAGTAACTTTCCGCTGACATTCTTATTCGGGGTAAATGGTACTTTTTTTTTCTGTGTACTTTGGCTGCCAGAATTAGTACTATTAACAGATCTCAAGTACAAGTCTTGCTAATCTGCCTTCTCATATAGATACAATGCAGACAAACAAACAGATAAATCTTTAAAACCCTGGATTACCTTAAGACTATTGCATATGGACTTGCTGTCTGCCATTAACTGCTGTTGTTCTGCACAGATAACATTATTCAGACCCATGTTCAGTTAGAGCAAAATGAGCCCTCTCAGATTTTTAAGCTTGTGGATTTTGAATATAATTTTCTATAAAGAAATTAATAACTGGGTTACACAATTTTTGTAGGTAACAAAAGTCAGAAATCACACTTTCACATCTACACTTGGTCATTTCATTCAGGTTGTGCCATTTGCTGATCAAAATTTTTGTCATCACCTACCGACCCTAATATCTCAAAACTTTAATTTTCCCCCCAGAACACAAAATGTCTAAGTGGCTCTTTTACAATGAAAATTCATTGTGATCACAGTCTGTAAATTTCAGTAACAATTTTGCATGGTTTATTAAAGAAAACGTATATATTATTTTGGGATCTGAACCGAGACCACTTGCAGGCTGAACAAAACTACATTTGTACATCATAAATGTATATATAAAATGACTAAATTGTTAAAAATAAATTATTTTTTGTTTTCTT
>NW_015658739.1:8745-12466 GCF_001515625.1 Sinocyclocheilus rhinocerous | reverse complement strand
ATCTGTATGCCAATAATAAAATCCATAAAAGTAGGGACTCGCTCTCCTCAAGACTGCAAGAAGGGCTGGGCCTGTTCTCATACACAACCTGCCACCTGTAAGGGACAAAAAGGAAAACCCACAGCATGCATCTTAAGCACAAAAAAACAAAAACAAAAAACCTTTATTCACCACTACAGTACCCAACCGTCTGATACTCACCACACAGCCCGTGTCACACCACCTGGATCACCTACACCAGAGGAGGCTATGTTTCGATGCAGGCCTTTCCCTGTACAAACCACAAAAACACACTGTAACAAACAATAAGAGGAGACAATACTGCACAGATAACAAAAGGAAAATAACGCAAACAATGTTTAATATAATCCAAAGAAATCAAATACGTAATCAAAATAAAAAAATAGCACACACAGAAAAAACTTAAATGCACAAGAAACAGTGACAGGTCTGCCCTTTTAAAAAAAGGAAACCATACAAGTTAGTTACCAGTCACCTAAAACTTTAATATACATGGACAACAAGACACAACATACTTTAGCGGAAGTACACTGCAGTAAACCAAACCATTTGGACAGTTACTGAATCTCGGTGCTCAGTCGCAAAGTCAATCTCCGAATACAGAGAAAATACTATACACAAAAGACACGATTATTAACCACATCGACAAAGAAAATTTAGTGTACCAGTTACTTAAATCTCATAACCAATCAACTTCAATAAAGTGAGCATATTTAATTTACTGATTATTCAGCGCTTATACACAGCCATCAGCCCATAGGAGGTACCACACTAGTAAATATTTGTCTGCCCCACTTCCCCCACGGTGAGTAGAAACGCAGTTACTAAATCACCCTAAAAAAAGCATCACATAAGCAGGAAGTTGCGTGATCATATCACAAGGATTCAGCACAAACAAATCACACAATTAACCCACATCCTGTATGACAAGGTCTAAGAGGGAGACAAGGCTGCATGTTAAGCACAACTTCAGTAACAAACCAAAATTCACCATGCGTCGCCGCGGCCATATTTATGCTTTCTTATTCATTTGTCTAGCTACCCACACCTGAAATTCCTTTTTTAAACTATCCCCCTCCCACATTTATATTTTTAGTTGACAAAAAATTATTAATATCTATTCTTTTTATTACTTATTTTAATGTTTACAGGTTACACATTATGTCAAACATATTGGACATCCTTAGGGATTGCTTGTTCTCTTTGTTTAAGTTTCACAAGCACATGCTGTTGTTGTTTTTTTAACTTGGGGTTAAATAGATTAAATGTGATCTGTCCTTCTGTAAGTATAATTTTAACTGGATTGTATTGTCTACTGGAATTTTCCATATTTGTCTCCTGAGATCATTGATGACTTTTCATTGGATTTTTTTTCCCCCTCTGGCCAATGAAAATCTGACATGTGTTTAAAGACACACCCCATTTATATAGGTAATACTGACCTGAATTTCCTTCTCTCTCTCATTTTGGATTAGTGTCGGTATAGAGAAAGAAGCCAAGAGTTGGTTAATGCCTTCTTATTATCTTTTTTTAGAAGCTTAAATTTTTCTCAGTATGTCTTGTCCTTCACTTGAATCCACTGAGGTCAATATGCCAATTGTTGACTCTACACTTGTATCATCCACCATGGTAAACCCACTGGCTTTGTCTTCATCAAGACTCCAGTATCTTTTCGATGCCTTCTTGGTCATTATACATTTTTACGACATTAGTTCGGCTATATTGAGCTTGGATCAATTATGGTCTCCTGTTTTTAGCTGGATACAGCTGGGTTTAGCAGTGTTTCAAATAGTTTCAGCTGTCAATAGCTTGGTTCAGATATATAAAATATATCGTTTTCAATTATTCAATGGCTCAGAAACACAAGACGATGACAATATGCAGACAACATGGATGGTAATTTTTTATTTGTACAACGTTGGTTCAGCTGTATTTGACATGATTCAGGCATGTGGTAATTTCCGATCTTGTACAACGTTGGTTCAGCTGTATTTGACATGACTCAGGCATTTTCTTTTGTTTTTAGCTGGATACAACTGGGTTCAGCAGTGTTTAAAATAGTTTCAAATGTAAAAAGCATGTTTAATATATTCAAAATATATCGTTCTCAACTATATAATGGCTCAGTAACACAAGAAGACAAATTGAAAACAGCATGGATGCTCATTTTATCTATCTACCAGATTGGTACTGCTATATTTGACTTGAGAAAACTGGGTTCAGCTGTGTTTGAAATAGTTTTAGCTGTACGTAGCTTGGTTCAGATTTTCAGAAGATGTTATTCTCAACTATTCTGCGGCTCAAGAACACAAGATTATAACCAGTTGACAACAATATAGCATGACACTAGAACGATAACGTGGAAAAGATTAAACACAGCAAAGCAATTATATGCTAACTTGATGACATTTAACACGATGATGCAATGACCACATTAGGTTGAGCAAGAAGGTTGATCAAATTTATAATAATGCTACGACATTTAACGCAAAGACCAAAAGGCCGCATTATGTCAAAAAAGAATAATATCGACCATCCAGGAACAGGCATTGAAGATCCAAATTTATAATAATACTACAACATTTAACGCAATGACCGAAAGAACGTATTATGTCGAAGAAGAATTATATCGACCATCCAAGAACAGGCAATGACAATTATGTCGAAGAAGAATTATATCGACCATCCAAGAACAAGCAATGACAGAACCAAATATATAAAAATACTACAACATTTAACGCAATGACCAAAAGTACACATTATGTCGAAGAAGAATTATATCGACCATCCAAGAACAGGCATTGAAGAACCAAATTTATAATACCAATAAGCCTGTTTCCTACGTCCATTCAGTGTCCGGTATTGAATGTTTGTATATGACAACCTCCCCTGCTACGTGTGTTCTCCTGTTGTTTATTAAAGTTGGCAAAATTCTCCTACATCTCCTTCGCTCTGTGCTCCAACACAGCAGCAGTAACGTAGCAGAATACCGCACCAAAACAGTCAGCGGCGCCCCCTCTCCACGTGTTTGTTTTCCGTTTTTGAAAGTTTTTTTTGTTTTCCTGTTTTTCCCCCGCGGCAGGGAAACCACCGCACGCTTTGCCGCACCATTGTCAAGCCCGCTGGCCGATCATCAGTCAAGCCCGCCGGCCGATCATCAGTCAAGCCCGCCGACCATGGCTCACTCAAGCCCGCCGGACGCCGATGACTCAAACCTGCTGGCCACGGCTGATCCAAGCCCGCCGGCCGCCCTATTCACCCGTAACCAAAAGAGGAGGATGAGGTGAAAAGGATGGCTCTCGGCCCTCATCCTCACTCCAGTGTCAGCTCCAGCCCCAGAGCTTGCTCCAGTGTCGGCTCCAGCCCCCGAGCTCGCTCCAGTGTCGGTTCCAGCCCGAGAGCTTGCTCCAGTGCCCGCTCCTCGTAAGTGCTTTTCTAGAGCGCCATCTAGTGCCCGCTCCTCCAGAGCGCCCCCCAGGATTTCTAGATTTCCCCAATAAATTTTTTTTGGGGGGGCCATATACCCGTGGTCGAGCCAGCTAAGGCCACGGAGGATCCGCCATGGCCTCCTGAGTCCCCTGCTCTGCCATGGCTCCCTGATCCGCCCTGGAGGCTCTTCTTGTCTCCGCCCTGTTCCAGTCCTGCACCAGCCTCCAGGGTGAGACACACCTGGAACAAATCAAACTACATTGGGACAGGA
>NW_015658739.1:0-3626 GCF_001515625.1 Sinocyclocheilus rhinocerous | reverse complement strand
GATTTTTCTTTTATGCCAAAAATCATTAGGATATTAAGTAAAGATCATGTTCCATGAAGATATTTTGTAAATTTCCTACAGTAAATATATCAAAACTTAATTTTTGATTAGTAATATGCATTGCTAAGAACTTAATTTGAACAACTTTAAAGATGATTTTCTCAGCATTTTGATTTGTTTGCACCCTCAGATTCCAGATTTTCAAATAGTTGTATCTCGACCAAATATGGTCCGATCCTAACAAACCATACATCCATGGAAAGATTATTTGATGACCGGTTATGACTGGTTTTGTGGTCCAGGGTCACATATGTGAATGAGTTGAGTTTGTTTTGTTTCTGCTCCAGTGACGTGGCACATTAAAGCTTCTGGCCAACGTCAGAAAGCATTGAAGGGCATTAAGCAGGAAGGAGATCAGCAGAAATGGTAACTAAACCCCATGACTGTTGCATTTGTGCCAAAAGCAGTTGACTGCTTTGTACTATACATTTGTCTGTGTCTACAGTCATTGCATATTTAAGATAAATTAATATATGTCGATGTGTGTGTTGTTTGTTGTCCTGTTCTGTTGTCCTTCGTGTTGCCTTCTGTTGTTTATGGAAGGCTGTTTTTAAAAATGATGGCTTTACGATTGTGCCAAAAAATGCTTTGTACAATCATCTATGTCTACTGTTGTTTAATTTGCGTCATCGTCCCTGTCAGGCATTCAGCTCAGTTTTATGCTTTATAAGTTACTGCTCTCAGTGAACGTCCTGCAGTGCATTTTACAGACATCCGATTAACAAATAAAATGTTTAGATTTTTTCCCATAATGAGTGTTCTCAACATCTCTCTAAAACTAAATATTATCTTATGACAAAGCATGAAGATGAAACTTAAGGACTATGAATGCATGGAGAGGAAGACATAACAAAACAAAACAACAGTAATAACAGTGATAACAGTAGAAATAGACAAGTGTATTGCATGAAGCAGTCAACACTTTAAAAAAAAATAGAGTTTCATGGCTAAGGCCGAACAATGTTATTTGGTTGTGTGTTTGATTTCCACCAGCTTGAGTTTGACTTTGAGATATCTCAGCCATTATATAGTACTAGACACACTAAAATCAGTGTACAAAGCAGCTTAGATCACCCTCATTTATCCCATAATCCCTTTCAACCCCCATTTTCCTCTCCATTTCACTGTCCTTAGTAACATTCAAACCATTATCCTACAAAATCTGGCATTACCAAGATACTCCTCCAAGAAAGATTTTTTACAAAGCACTTCAGTATTACAAGCACACTATGAGGTGTGTCCCACTGTTAAACCTGTTATACAGGTCTGTTTATGAATTTCCCTAAGATCACAGTACATACACAACCCCATTCCAGCCCAGTCACGCTAACCAGTGTATGATCCATAAGTAAACACACACTCCTCTCTGTTTCAACTCAAGCACTCCATACAAAACTCAAGAAATGTATTAGCATATTCCGTTTTCCTTAGTTAGACTATTGACCTCTTCTTTTATTCATTGACCTCCTCCAATTCTGCCATCATTGAAAGCACCATAGACCTGGATCAGGAGTAGATGCTGTATGTAATTTTATGCAAATGAAAATGAGTCTGTGAGGGATCGATTTACAGTCTTTACAATAACATCCATTATATAAATATCCTAGATCACATGTCATTTTCAGCTTCCAGACTGTTTAATGTAAGCTTTGTCTACTGAGAGTTTTTTGAATGTTTCATCATTCAGCTGAACAAGTGGCATATTACTAAACCGTTCAATCCATTGAACACACAGCATTTCAGTCTCGTTTTCATCCCTGTCTGAAATTAAATATGGTGCTACCCTGACTAATGTCTATTATAATTTTCACTGTCCTGTTCTCTGTTTAGTAGCTTTAATCATCCAGTAAAGTATTTCCAGTCATTCCAGCCACATCAGCACAATAATCACACATTTAATTACATGGCCATTTGTGTTGTTTTTGTGTAAAATGCTTACTCTTGAAACTATTCTATAGGTTCATTGGCATGTTTTGCTACATGAGTATTTTAAGTACTAGAAGTTAGATGGCGACGACTTGTGTCTGGATGTGATTTAGTACGTTTAAAACATCCTGTGGTGTTTGTCAGTCTGTAAATCTAAAGTTCAGCTGTTCTGTTTTGATTCTCATATAAGAGTATCTACAGACTATCATCCATCATTTAACTTTAAGGCTTGGTAGTTTTTCCAAATATCTTTCTAAATATCTTCTTTTGTGTTTTGTGTTGGAATGACGTGAGGGAGAGTAAATGATCCATGAAGTGAAATAATTTTTGGGTAAACTATCCCTTTAAAGGTGCACTTCGTATTTCTTTTTTCAACAATGAAATTAATAATACTTATAGTGCTTAACAAATTTATTAGACCAGCACCCATTGTAAGGTTGTGCCAAAGCTGCCCTAAATTAACAGTATTAGTGACTACCAAAATCATTTTTGTTTCTGTAATGGTTAATCCACCAGTATGTGTAAATTGATTAGTCACAGTACTGTTATGCTAAAATATAATTATTACTGTTATCCATGAATTTTCGAATTTACTGTTTTATAAGAAAAAAATAGTAAAGCAAAGGAAATGTATTACAAGCACAACTAATGTGTGGTTAAAGGGATGGTGTACCCAAAAGGTAAATGTTCCCCTAATCCCATCCTTAACCTTAATCCTGGAACATAGGACCCTTTTGGAACATAGGAAGGACTTCGTTCCAATCCCATTTGACTCATGTTCAATGAAGGTGAATGGTGGTTAAGACTCATTTAGCTAAAGATCCTCTTATGTTTGTTTTGCGGTGTGTACATTGATCTTAACACCTTTAACTTTATTATTTTCATGTAAGGTAAAGTAAGTAAATTCTGGCTAAATTCTAAGCATTTTAAATCACTTACAATTTGGTCAGAAGACTCCCTGCACTTCATTCAAAACAAGTTTAATCTTGCTAGCTGCTTAAGGCTTTATAAACATGCCATGTTAACGCCCTGTATTTTATCTTCCCTGATCTTTTGTTAAACCCCATTTATATCACACAAGTGTCACAAGCACAGGGTTTTGTGAGGTTTTTTAAGTTACTGTTAAATTAAATAGAGTAATCTAAGATGATCTGTCCTTCAGTGTGTGGGGATAGAATACATGATCATGGGAAGAAATGAACACAGATACATAAAGTTCAATGATCAAACTTTCTTCAGAGGTTTATTGATTTAGGCGTTTGAGGATGTGGGAGAGGCAGGCCGATCTCCACGGTCTGCAGTTTACCACAGGCCTAATTATTGAGTATTTCCACAGAAATTTTTGCATATCTCATCACGTTCTGTATTAGTCATACCCATGCCTGTCGTATATTACTAGTTAAAAATTACCCTCTATCTTATTTTTAAGTTCAAATTTTGCTTTAAGAATTTTCCCCCTCAAATGTCTCCTTTTCTCACACAGTAATTCTGTATTTTAAAAAAATACTTTCTTTCATTAAGAAAGATACCCAGGGCTTGTTATTTGGGAAGATTTTCACATTTTTTGTTTCAGATACATATGATGTAATGGTGTCTGTGAGCTCATCCGCATCTTGACAAGATTGAAAGAAAATGTCCCA
>NW_015658738.1:0-2634 GCF_001515625.1 Sinocyclocheilus rhinocerous | reverse complement strand
GTCCCTCAACGACAGCAGCTCAACCAGAAGAAACTGTCAAAATCAGTTGTAGAACCAGCACAGATGTGTACAGATGGAGTGATGGGGATGAAGAGTTAGCCTGGTACTTACAGAAACCTGGAGAAGTTCCTAAACTCCTGATTTATTATGCAAAAAAACTTTACACCGGAACTCCATCTAGATTCAGTGGCAGTGGATCTAACAGTGATTTCACTCTGACCATCAGTGGAGTCCAGACTGAAGATGCTGGACATTATTACTGTCAGAGTTTTCACTGCAGAACAGATTCTGATGGTGATTGTGCGGGTGATCATGTGTTCACACAGTGATAAAGAGTCATACAAAAACCTCCGTCAGGCAGAGTCACAGTGATGAACTGATGCTGCAGCTGCTCAAACACTAAAACATTATAATAATGATCTATTTTGTGAATTAATGAGTTACATTTTAAATTATTCTCAAACAGATTTTTAAAATATTGCCCATATGCAAATTCATGATTATTTAAAAAAAATAATAAAAAAAATAATTAATATTATATTAATTGTATTTTTAAAAGATCATATCAGACCCTCACAATCATAATTATATGGAAATGTATGTTTAAAATATTAATTTGTAAAATTTTCAGTAACTAAATTTATTAATAATAATTTTGTTCATATTATCAAACTTTTGTCCCTTGCATTTCAAAAACTCTTAATTGTTAACTTTATCTAGAATTATGGACGCAAAATTATATTACAGAATAATTGAATATATATCAAAATATTTCAATCAATGAATTAAAATGCAATGAAATGTTAGCAATAATAAGATGTGAAATTATTCATGTAAAGATGAAATATGAATTTAAATGGAAAAAAAGAAATGTCATGAAATATCACTGAATATTAATACATAGTTTTAAATTAGCAAACAAAATCTACTTTTAACTATGAATCGATTAAATTCGTCATGAAATGCAATTAATGAATAAACCATTCTATTTTTATTTTTATTTAACTTCGATAACAATTTCTAATAATTGTTGCCAAATGTTTGCTTAATTAAATAAAGCAAATTAAAATATCATACATTTTTATGATAGAATTTACTGATCTTATTGATCATCATTTTGGTTCCTCCACCAAAAGTGTAGCACAGTGCTTCATGAAAGCGTCGTACAAAAACCTCAAATGAACACAAACTCCACGACACTCACACACACTGATATGAGACTCAACAGCAGCTCTTCTCAACATCCAACTAAACTTTCAGAAAAACAGTCTCATCATTTCTAAATGTCTCTTGATGCATGAAAACTTGTAATTCATTCTAAACATATAAACAAAAAAAATGCATTAATCTCATTTTCATTAGACATCAAAATTTTGAGTTTCTAAATGATCATGCATTCCTCAATACATTTTTAATCATCAAAGCAGTTTTGTTTTGTTGGCCTGTGACCTCTGGAATGACCTTTGCCCTCAGTGACAAACTAGTTTCTTCTAATCATTTGAACCATCAGAAAGTCTGTAGCTTCAGACGTGAATAAGTGTTTTTGACTCATAACATGAGAAAAGGTCCTAAACACTGTTATGTTTCATGTATATCATCTGCTGTAACTCACTGATTTAATGTATATCATCTGCTGTAACCCGTACACAGATTTACATAGAGATGATTTGCATTGCAGCACAAGCTTCAGGAGGTTTTATAGCTCTGTGAGTTTGAACTCTGAGAATCTGAACCAACAGCAACCATGAGCTTCATCACCATCTTCATCTGGATCTTCACTAGCTACTGTTTCACAGGTGAAGAGATAAACACTCTATTCTAACTGATCATCTGTGCTAGAAATACTGTCCTCCAACAGATATTTAATTATGAATGTTTATTCATTTTTCTCAATATAGAATCAAGAGGTGAAGTGACAGTCACTCAGACGCCTGCAGTCAAACCTGTTCAACCAGGAGACACAGTTACCATGTCCTGTAAAACCAGCCCTGAAGTTTACCAGAGTTGGGGTTATCAGCCTCTTTCCTGGTACTTACAGAAACCTGGAGAAGCTCCTAAACTCCTGATTTATCATGCAAACACCCTCCAGTCAGGAACTCCATCTAGATTCAGTGGCAGTGGATCTAACAGTGATTTCACTCTGACCATCAGTGGAGTCCAGACTGAAGATGCTGGACATTATTACTGTCAGAGTGCACATGCCATCAACAGTCAAGGTGTGTTCACACAGTGATAAAGAGTCGTACAAAAACCTCCGTCAGTCAGAGTCACAGTGATGAACTGATGCTGCAGCTGCTCAAACACTATCACTCACTACTGACACACAGAGACCAAACACAGAACTACACATGAGATCAAAACTGAGTTCTGAGTGAAATCAGCTCTATTACAGTGATCTGTCCTGTGACAGACGGGTTTGACTCAGTTATGTTGAGAATCAGAGAAAACACAGGGTGTAAGCTGATCAAATAGACAATGGTGCCACATGTTGTTTTGTTGTTTTAAATTTTGTTCATTAACCTACACTCATATCCAGGGTTTAAATTGGGCCGGGGCCGTCTGGGGCTGAGCCCCGGCACATAGAGCTGTCTCCAGGGCTCGACATTAACGCTTCATTAACGCCAGACAAGTAAC
>NW_015658737.1:156625-156944 GCF_001515625.1 Sinocyclocheilus rhinocerous | reverse complement strand
CTGTCAATTGCTGCCTCTGATTGTTGCATGCAAAGTTTGCATTTGAAGCGCTCAGTTTCCATATAAAAATTTAACAGCCAGTTTAAAAATATTGGTAAAATTCGCTAATTCACAAGATCAATGCATCCTTTATTAAACCACTTTGTCGAATTTAACGCATCCTTACGGAAGTGTCGAAATGCTGAATTAATTCATTAGCTTCCAACAGCGCTTAATGTGAGCAGCGTCATACACATAGATTGCAGAGCGTCGCGTTATTTAAAGGGGAAGTTCACGCGTCAGTGAGTAACAAAGGAACAAGTAGCTGCATTCGGACTAG
>NW_015658737.1:151022-156595 GCF_001515625.1 Sinocyclocheilus rhinocerous | reverse complement strand
TTTACAAATAATGCGTTCAGATTTGTGGAACAGACAAAGCGCTGAATCACCACAAATTGGTGTCGTTACTATGACAACCAATTTGAATGTGACAAGAAAATAAATGATAAAATCGCCTTTAAAGTTGTCCAAATGAAGTCCTTAGCAATACATATTACTAATCAAAAAGTTTTGATATATTTATGGTAGGAAATAGGGCTGCACGATATATCGAAAATATCGAAATATCGCAAATGTAATTATCGCGATATGCATATAGCAAGGGCGTGCGATATCTAAATAATTTTGATAATAGGCTACTTAAATCAAAACGTTGCAAAAGGTCAAAGTTTTAGTTCGATGCATATAGCAGAGAATTGCTTGACGTTAAAAAGAGTTAAGTGCAATAAGTTGCAGAAAACAACTCTTTGCCGTCTCCTCTTGCTGTCTGACAGACTCACACCTGAAGCGCGTGCACAAGCCGCATCTCGCACAGCGTATTTTCACACACACACACACACACACAGAGAAGCGTTTCAGACGGCGCGCGAACACCAAGTTGATTCGTCTTTCGCATCTCCTCATGTTTGAACAGACACATACACACAGAATTATGTCAATAGTACCCGTCTCGACGATCATTCTCGTAAACGCAGTCAGTTATGTTTTAAATGAATGTAAACAGCTGAGAAAGAAATCGGATGTGTATCATTATACTGGATCCGTGCAGTCGGATTTAAAGGGACAGCAGCCAATAAATACGTGCTGCTGAATATGGTTAAAATTACATTTTCTGATTTGTGACATTGCTTTTTATGTACTGCTAAAACACTGCTGGTCACTTTCAGAAGTTGTAGTGATTCTTTCTTTTCCAAGAAAGAATGTGAAACAAATTGGTTATATAATTTTCATTTTTAAATATTTTAAAATATAATTTTAATAGATTTTTCACACTTTAAGCAATATCGTATCACATATCGAATATCGCATTTTTTAACAAGGTATCGAGTATCGCATTTTTTTTCAATATTGCACAGCCCTAGTAGGAAATTTACAAAATATCTTCATGGAACATGATCTTTACTTAATATTCTAATGATTTTTGGCATAAAAGAAAAATCGATAATTTTGACCTATACAATGTATTTTTGGCTATTGCTACAAACATACCCATGCAACTTAAGACTGGTTTTGTGGTCCAGGGTCACACACACATACATATACATACATACATATATATATATATATATATATATAATTTGGAAATGTATCAGTGTTGCCCTTTAAGATTTGAGTGTTTACATAATCAGTTTTATGTTATTTTGTGTGTAATCTTAAATTATCTTGTATGGGGGGGGGCCTAGGGCGACAAAATGGCTAGAAACGGCCCTGCATCTCTACATGGCTCCCTGCAATACAACTCTGATTCTTCAATCGCGCCATCTAGTGGTCTGTTATTGATTCAACCACAACTTCTACAACTGATAATGGAGCACTCAAGCGGGTACTGCGAGTCATTTTGAGGTAATTAAAATGTCAAATTAATATTTTGCGTTGAATTATTTACTTATCAGGCAAGTAGCCGCATGATAAACTGGAAATTACGCAGTGTAGTCTTTATCACCCTGCAGAGGTTTCTTTTGCAAAATAATCTGCTGACTGTACACTATCCCTCAGTTTGGGAACCACTGGAGTAGGCGATTTGTGCTCTATTAATGCGGCCTGTTATGATGGTCTGTGTTTGATTACTAATGCCTGTGTAGTATGGCGTTGCACACAGAGGACACAAACGTTCAGCCTTTACTCTTTATCATCATTTGTGTTAAAATTTGCAAAGCGTACCAAATTGAACAAAACTATATAAATGCAAAAATGTAATTCATGAATATATAACAGTATCCACGATATAGCAAAATCCATTTCATGGAATAACATAATACCGGTACTGACTTTCATACCAATCCAGTTACAGCGCGATGGAGACATTGCCTCCTCTCACATGACTTTCCCCCATTCATTCTCAATTACAACCCAGAAAACCCACAGGACGCTATGGGGTCTCTGTTGTAAGTCTATGGACTGAAGGGAGGCAAGCCTCCGCTGTAACTTTAGCTGCGGGTGTCGCTGTTGGACAGTGTTACTTTATAAAAATGAGTGACTTTTATACTTTTAATGCGATATTTAATAATATTTGCGATTTATGTTTGAAATATTGATTATTTTGTCATCCAATTTTTTGAGGAGACACTGCCTCCCTTGCCACCTTGGAGGGAACACCCCTGATAGGGGTGTAACGGTACACAAACATGACGGTTCAGTACGCACCTCGGTTTTGATGTCACGGTTCGGTACAGTTTCGGTACAGCAGGGGGGAAAAAATTAACTTTTTAAAAAAAAAATTATTAAACCGTAAGAAATTGCTCTTTCTTTAAGTAAACTCAGTTATAATTAAAACTTTCTTAGGTATAAAAATCTACCTCGGCTTATGCTCTAAACTACTGTGAGCCCTTTTACATTAAGCCTACTATAAGGTTACAGTGAACAACAGAGCCCAAACTTAAATTTAATTACTATTTATTTTTAAATACAACAAGCAACACTCAACTTAAAAAAAAAAATCTAAATTGTAAATTGCACATGATGTAGTTTTTAAATTAACTTCTAAATGATAAAAATTATATTTGCTGTTGAAATATAGCCTATTCTTTTACACAGTGCCTCTCATAGCTCGTTTCATAACAGATTTATTTAAACATTGAATAATTAAGACATCACTAACAGGTGAAGTAAAATATCACTTCATTTATCGCGCACTAACGAGCTGTGGACACTGATGACTTCCTGAGGTAGGCTAACTTAAATGCTATGTGACATTCGTACAAGCTGTTTTATTGCAGTCTTTCCGCAGTTGAAACACTGATTGAGCGATTACATGAGGCATGAGATGTTCATTCCTGTTTATTTTGCGTTAAATCTAGCAGTAAAGAGGAAGAGATGATCGCGCTGCCTTTTGAACTGAGGCGTTTATATGCAATCTGTCGCCACATCAAAGAGCGCCAAAACCGCATTTATTGTTTGAATTTCCTGAAAAAAAGTACATCATTTGAAAGATGAGACTTTGTTTCTTATCAATTTTTAAATACAACAAGCAACACTCAACTTAAAAAAAAAAATCTAAATTGTAAATTGCACATGATGTAGTTTTTAAATTAACTTCTAAATGATAAAAATTATATTTGCTGTTGAAATATAGCCTATTCTTTTACACAGTGCCTCTCATAGCTCGTTTCATAACAGATTTATTTAAACATTGAATAATTAAGACATCACTAACAGGTGAAGTAAAATATCACTTCATTTATCGCGCACTAACGAGCTGTGGACACTGATGACTTCCTGAGGTAGGCTAACTTAAATGCTATGTGACATTCGTACAAGCTGTTTTATTGCAGTCTTTCCGCAGTTGAAACACTGATTGAGCGATTACATGAGGCATGAGATGTTCATTCCTGTTTATTTTGCGTTAAATCTAGCAGTAAAGAGGAAGAGATGATCGCGCTGCCTTTTGAACTGAGGCGTTTATATGCAATCTGTCGCCACATCAAAGAGCGCCAAAACCGCATTTATTGTTTGAATTTCCTGAAAAAAAGTACATCATTTGAAAGATGAGACTTTGTTTCTTATCAAAAGTAACAATATATAAAACTGGAAGTTTCCAATGAAGTTCCGCTTGTGCAGTGGTTAAAACAATGTATTTGCGTACACATGCATACCAAACCGAAAGACCCGTACCGAAAATTTACGGTATGAATAGGCTACGTGTACCATTACACCCCTAATATTTATATATTAATTAATATACTATAAAATTAAAAGACATTTCTTTTAAATGTATAGCACAGTAATGAGGCAGCAACATATGATAGATAAGACAAGAAAGGCTATTAAGCAAGATAAAGTCCTTCTATGCAAATCCACTGATCTTTATCTACATATCAAGTATAATAATAGGAACATTGAATCATCTTGGAGAGAGTTTCATCGTCTTGATTGTCTCACCGAACGCAATGCGCAGTTTGAATGCTGAATGGAGGATGAATGGCTTCAGAACACTTGAAATATAGTGCACAAAAACTTTATGGTGCTTTATAATGTTTTTGTGCCTTTCGTGGGGCTTAACAATAACACAGAATAGTATACGCAGAATATCGGATTTGGATCGGTCTCGTCTGACCGATCAGAAAAAAGCAGTATCGGAGCGATACCAGTGGGACATTCTACCAGAAACTTACATTATCTGTCCTTGAATTGTTACAGTGAATAAAAAGTATTTCATCCAAAAATGTCTAAAACTCACTAATGGTTGATTTCTGTGAGTTGTTCTGTAAAGGAATATGTCATGCATTAGGTTCTCAGATATTTTTCTCTTTATTAAAAACACTTTTTTCACAAATCCTGTCCTTGTCCTCAGCCAAATTGGACATACAGCTCTCATAGTTTTGTTATGCTAAAAACTGTTATTTAGAAAAAAAAACTCCATCAATAGCGAGTTTAAGTTGTTATCATTCACATCAATTGATTAATAACATGAAATTGTACATAAATTCTACAAATAAATTAGGGGTCGACCGATTTTCGGCCTGGCCGATTATCGGCGCCGCTACTAAGCATTTTTATGATTATCGGTATCGTCATTTTCAAAACCGATTCACCAATAAAATAACTTAATTTTGAAACACGCTATTTGGCTCTGATGCAGCCTGCCAGAACTCACCACTCTGCGGCCTAAAGCAATCTCCGCCCACCGCCCATCTGATTTGTTGGGAGTCACGAGTCCGACCAATCAATGTGGAATTCACTCTAACTGCGAAAGCGCTTGCTAACTGGAGCTGCTTCAGTGATCACGCATCAGTTGTCTCTCAAAGGTAAGGCAGCAGCAGACGTTGCTTAAGTTGCAATAAATCACAATCCACTAACGTTACACTGAAGTTGCAAAACACCTCAATATTATCTATGATTTCCGCGATGCGGAAAACGCAGACGGAATTGCGGAATCCGGTCATATAAATGGAATTTACTGTATGATGCGGAATGTCACGGAATTTGTCAAAGTTTGGATGAATTAATCAAAAGTAGGTCAGTACACTTAAAAAGAGTCACGCTATGGACTAGTATCTGTAAATATTAAGCTGCAAAAATACAATTTAAATATGAATCCTGCATGCTCTGCGTGTCTCTGTGTATGTAAATGGCACAGACGCGTGGTTTTGTCTGCACATACAAAGTGTGCGACTCTCGCAGTGATTTCTGCTTCTGTCGTCTCACTACATGAGGACATAAATACATGAACTGCTCTGACTCCCTCTGAGAGTCACTTGAGCATTTGACAGTTTAATTTGAGTAAAACTATTGTCATATCATTTACATAGGCTACAGAAACTTAAAACCCGTCAAAATATAAGTTCGGGTTAGCTTAAAGAAATGATCAGAAATATATTACTGTGGTGCAGTATGATATACATACTACTACAACAATTATTACAAATTTGTTTAAAAGAATAATCACACAATACGCTATTTCTTCCATGTTTTAA
>NW_015658737.1:150282-150894 GCF_001515625.1 Sinocyclocheilus rhinocerous | reverse complement strand
CCGGATCGGCGGCTTTCCCCGTGGATGCGGAGTCCAGCCCGGGGTCGTCACATGTGGTTTGCCGCAAGCCCGCCGGCCATACCATTCTCAAGCCAGCCGACTGCCGCTCACTCTAGCCTGCCAGCCGGCGCTCACTCAAGCCCGCCATGTGTGATGCTGTGTTTCATTGTGAAAGCGAAACTACTTTGTTTGGCCTTCCAAAAGAGGACACGGCTAGAAATCAGTGGTTAAGTTGTATTTACAGCACTGTTCCAGAACAGTTCAACTCAAATATTTAGATGTGTGTAGTGCATTTTATGGAGGACTGTTTCCTGGCAGAGTAGACTACAATGCCGGCTGTTCTGACACACAGACTGTAAGTAAGTTTTTTATATTTAAAGAATTTGCCACTGATGATTCAAACGCGAGTTTTGAGCAGTGTAGAGTAGCGCTTGTTGTTTGTCATTTCTCCGATCACAAATGCAGACATGTTTTTATGTTTACGTGGTGCGATACAACTCAACGCATACAAAAACAGTATAAGTCATTATAATCCGTAATTATGTCCCCACTGGATGCAACAAATGCCTCGTTGATAATGAGTTTTCATGTTTTTGAATCGTCGCTCCGGCC
>NW_015658737.1:147504-150169 GCF_001515625.1 Sinocyclocheilus rhinocerous | reverse complement strand
GGGGATTATGCAAATGTGTTACCCAGTGACGTATACCGGTAACAGGTAAAAGATTAGAAAATATGACGACTCGTTAAGGCGATTCAGAATTGACTCTCTCTTTTGAGAGACAATATCTTTATTTATCATTAACTTTTTGTATTAACAACTTTGCAGATTGTTTTCATTTAAGGATAGCTACATTATAAACTGCAAAAGAGATATTTTTTCAAAATCCCGTATGACCTGCTCTTTAAAAGATAAATTAAATTGATGTATGTACATTTTCACTGTACTGTAAATTAAAACTAACTGAAATTTCTAGTATCACATATAGGCCAAGATTAGGATGACAAAATTGAGACATTTCAATAGGCCAGTGGTTCACAAACCTCTCCATGAAGTACCCCCAGCACTGCACATTTTGTATGTCTCCGTATATCTGACACACCCACTTCAGGTCTTGCAGTCTCCACTAATGAGCTGATGAGTTGCATCAGGTGTGATAGATGAGGGATGTGCCTGTAAAAGGCTATTAGTGTTATAGTTTCATGAAAATAGTTGCAGTCTTCTTAACAACTTCTACAATATAGCTATGAAGACAATTAAATAATTTACACTTATTATATAAATTTTAAAAAAAAGTTAATCCATTGATGTGCATTAGATGATGAATTGAATAGTCACCTCTACTATTGTAGGTTGTTTTAGTCATCAGAAAAAATTAATGAGGAATTATGAGAGGTTATGCTATTGCACATACATTTCTAACATGTAAATTATTGAAGCCAAATACTTACATTTCCCCAAGCTGTTTAGCTGTAGTACAGTATTCATAGGCTTAATCATGAAGCATACAGTGGCCCCACTTTTAACTCTCTCACAATATTACACTTATTGTAGATGGATGCACAGAGGAAGACAAGAGTAAGAAGTGCAGTGTGGGAGGACTACACTCAACCAACACCAGGGAAGGCAGTTTTTGTCAGAGCCCTTGTTATTCTTAACTTTGACATTAATTTTAATTTTTACACCAGACATATATATCGGGTCAAAATATCGGTTATCGGTCTACTTGATCTGTAATAATTGGTATCGGCATCGGCCCTGAAAAACACATATCGGTCGACCCCTAAAATAAATACTATTTTACAACTGTCCCCATGTTTTTGGTCAGTCCTGTCACATTTACATAAAACTCAACACAAAATATGTGCAATACGCCTTTTAAGGGTAAGACTCTGAGGAAGTGACATAATTTGACCGAGGTGAAGCTGACACTGATCAAGGGTGAGATCTGTCATTGAATTGTATGATTTTAAGCTTGTTTTTGTATGTTTTTTTTTTTTTTGAGGAGGAGGATGAGCTGAAGGGTCAGGCCCTGTCACGGTAAAACATCCCAGAAAAGAATGAAAATGTTTTAAATCCAAAACTAAAAAGGTTACTGAAATTCCTTGATTGCATGTTAACAGTTTTTATGCTAGCATGCTAGCAGGCTGAGTAATGGCAGTTTAAAATGGCTGACCGTCAGTCTGACTGTCTTGTGACACGGCCTTACAAATAAATGGCATTGTTCTTTTTTTACCTTTATTGCATATAATATGTATTTAACGCATTCATTCAATAGTTCTATGGTTTAAATTAATGCAGGGGTGCCCAAACTCGGTCCTGGAGGGCCGGTGTTCTGCAGAGTTTAGCTCCAACTTGCCTCGACACACTTGCCGGGAAGTTTCTAGTATGCTTAGTAAGACCTTGATTAGCTGGTACAGATGTGTTTAATTGGGGTTGGAGCTAGGGTTGGGCCGATAGACGATGCCGGCATTGTGATCCCCTCCCCCCCCCATACGGCCCAGGGCTCGCAAAATCACTAGCCCGACGTCCCGGGGCTATTGTGTTTTCCAGTCGGGCTACCAAAATGTATCACCACTCTGCCCGACGGGCTATCAGATCTCCTGCAGGTCCCTAAAAACTCCTAAAGTGAGTTGTATCAAACTTAAGGCCATAAAAAGTTTTAAATACGTTAAATGGTATAAGAAATGTCTTAATTATAATTTCAAGAGGTCTTACAGTTGGGGACGGAAAGACAAGAGTCGCCATACGGCTGGATTAAACTTCAAAAGGCAATGATGTCATTGAATAAATATAAGCGCTGCACGTTTCAAGTCAAAACGCGGCGCGGATGTCTTTATTTGAATGTATCTGAAGGGAACCGACTGTCTTCAGAAACGTGTCGTTGGCATTTTAATTTAATTTGACCTATAATTCCTGATAAAGCAGCGTGTATGAACGCGGAGCTGCTTTGTGTACAGCCGTTACCGGGGAAGCCGCAATATTTCAGTGCTCCTAAAGCGCCACCTCGTGGCAGAGAATGAATTTGCATTTCCAATAAGCCTTCCTTTGTGTTTATGGTCAGATCAATGCAAATATCAACTCGTGTTTTTACACAGCAAACACATAGAGTTGTAAATGAGAAAGAAGATAATGTGCATTCTAAAAATCTAAACAATTAAGACAAATATATATATATATACACGTTTTAAATTGACAATTTATATGCTTGATTTATCCCTTTTCATAAAAATGGTCTAAAGACTCAAATGCTGTTGTATATGATTTTTGTTTTTGTAAAAACCTGTATCTGAACTGTAAATCATGTAATTTTATGGCTCAATACTGTATGTTACCA
>NW_015658737.1:146238-147300 GCF_001515625.1 Sinocyclocheilus rhinocerous | reverse complement strand
CCGCAATATTTCAGTGCTCCTAAAGCGCCACCTCGTGGCAGAGAATGAATTTGCATTTCCAATAAGCCTTTCTTGCGGTCTATGGTCAAATCAATGCAAATATCAACTCGTGTTTTTACACAGCAAACACATAGAGTTGTAAATGAGAAAGAAGTTAATGTGCCTTCTAAAAATCTAAACAAGACAGTAATATTTTTACGTTTTAAATTGACAATTTATATGCTTGAATTATCCCTTTTCATAAAAATGGTCTAAAGGCTGAAATGCTGTTGTATAAGGTTTTTGTGAAAACCTGTATCTGAACTGTAAATCATGTAATTTTATGGCTCAATACTGTATGTTACCATAGACATTGTCCATTCTTTTTTTATTTGGGCTAGTTAAATTAATTTTCGGGCTACTGAAATCTGAAGAGTCCCTGCCCGAAGGGCTTCCAGGGATTTTGAAATTTTACGAGCCCTGCCCCCCGCAATCCGCCGCATCCCAATTCCGTGTTCGGAAAGGAAATTAAGTCTGCTACAGAACCCCTAAAGGGAATAAATAGCCTACGAGATGGGAGGAAAAAAAATATTTCAATACTTTCTCTCGCAATTATATCGTTGGGTATTTATACTGTATATAAATTGCGGGTGAAATAAAATTCCTTCCTTCATATTTGTTGATATTTGTGTATTGAAAATATTTTTTCTTTTTTTATTTGGGCTAGTTAAATTAATTTTCGGGCTACTGAAATCTGAAGAGTACCTGCCCGAAGGGCTTCCAGGGATTTTGAAATTTTACGAGCCCTGCCCCCCGCAATCCGCCGCATCCCAATTCCGTGTTCGGAAAGGAAATTAAGTCTGCTACAGAACCCCTAAAGGGAATAAATAGCCTACGAGATGGGAGGAAAAAAAATATTTCAATACTTTCTCTCGCAATTATATCGTTGGGTATTTATACTGTATATAAATTGCGGGCATCAGGGAGCTGCTACTAATATGCAGGGCATTGAAACCGCTTTCGAATGCGCGTGCTCATTTTACTTTCACTTTCACTTTCGAGATTCGCGATCACACGGACTCT
>NW_015658737.1:143741-145382 GCF_001515625.1 Sinocyclocheilus rhinocerous | reverse complement strand
GAAGGTGAGTACCTCACCTTCAGAATTATAATTATTTCACCCGCGCCAGACAGAGACTGAGACTGAGACGGTGCCGCTGCATGTCGTGCCAAACCTCTCACGGCAGCGTCATCAGCTTGAGATCGGCCTTTTAGAGACCGCCGATCGATCATCCCAACGTGATTATCGCCCGATAGTGATCGGTAGCCGATCAATCGGAGCATCCCTAACTATAATGTAACAGTCTACCGTTAGCAAGCGGCTAACAATGATCCTTTAGTGACTCCGTAGAACATATTTGTTTTCCGTGCCTTTCTTCATACGCTTCGGGCACACTCCCTAATCAGTTGGAGTTGAACTCTGCAGGACACCGACCCTCCAGGACCGAGTTTGGAAACCCCTGCTTCAAACCATAGAACTATTGAATTAATTAATATTAATAGGGGTTCAAGCTCGAAGCATGAAACCCTGTTGTAATTGTAAGGATTTTTATTATTAGGGGCCAAGCACCGAAGGTGCATAGGCACCTATTGTATCTGTTGGCGTTCTTATTATTATTCTTCTTCTTCCACATGGAAGTCTATGGCAGCCCATAGAACCGCTTGCGGGAAAGTTATGAAATTTGGCACACTGATAGAGGACAGTCTCATTAACCACAGCAAATCTGGTGTCTCTAATTCAAACACTCTAGCGTTATCCCAATTTTCACTCATGTTTATGCTAATAACCTTTGAAGGAAAATTATTTTTTTCCCTCTGAATCCTTGGCTCATGCCGAGTCGAATGGACACCAAAATTTAACATTCGTAAGGTCAAGATTTTTCACAATTTTAATAGTTAAAAAAATCTACTTTTTCGAACTAGTTCGACAGTTTGTCTGATTTTCACCAAAATTTACTCCGATCATCTTCAGACCATGCTGGCAAAAAGTTATCAAAAGATTTTTGATAGAGTAAACAGTTTTTGAATAACGCATCAATTAATTTGTTGGCATGATGTCAAACTGCGTCTGTGACTGTATCTCTGCAAAGCTTTGACATATTGACTCCAAACTTTGTGTGTGCCATTGTCACCTTACACTGACCACGCCACATCAATTTGGTAACAGCGCCACCTTGGTCAAATGTGATAAACCATTCATATTAAGCCATTAACCAATAATAATGAAATTTCCAAAAATGCTAATAACTTTTGTATAATTAGCCTATTGTGATGAAACTGGTCTCAAAATGTTCCTTGAGATATGTCAAGAAAATAGATATCAATATTGCCATCGTCAGCCAAACTTAATGTCCCCCATTTTCATTTATGTTGAAAACCTATTTTTTTAACTCCTCATTAGGGATATGCCGGTATCAAATTTTCATGTTGCGATTAATTGCTAATGCTTTTATCACGGTATTTTCACGATATTGAAATTTAGTTTTTTTAAAAAGTGCTATCATAATACAGTATAACAGGTTTAATAACATTTTTCTTATAACAAAAATAACTGAACATTTAAATGCAATAAAGCAATACAGAAAAATGTAAAAGTTAAAAGTTTTACACAGATTAAAGTGCAAAAGAACTATAAAGACCAATAGGTATCACTTTACAATAAGACCTCATTAGTTAACCTTAGTTAAAACATTAACATTCTCAATAAGCAATAGCTACATTT
>NW_015658737.1:132797-143168 GCF_001515625.1 Sinocyclocheilus rhinocerous | reverse complement strand
ATTTCTGCAGTTTAGCGCCATCTGCTGTCAGAGAGTGAAAGTGCGCTTTCATTCAGTGCGTCTCTCACATGTTCCGCCATGTGCTTCACGTCCGCGCTTGTTTACATCAGAGTGCGCACGCGTCTTTCACGCAGCATACAGTGTGTTGCGTATTTTGACCAGTTGATGGGAAAAGTATTCTTAAAATGCATTCAAAATTCAGAATAATTTGTAATATATAATTATTCACGGTATTTAGAAGTGCCCACGATAACAATATCGTGCATATTCATTACCGTGATATACCGCATTACCGAATACCGGCACAAGTCTACTCCTCATAGACCGTTTATCAGATTTTTCACCAAACTCAATTCAGATCATCTTCAGACCATGCTGACAAAATTTATGGATTTCGTGTCGATATACAAAACGGTTATCGTTTAATGCATCAACAAATTTCCTGGATTGATGCCAAACTGCATCCAAGGCTGTATCTCTGCAAAGCTTTGACATATTGACACCAAACTTTGTATTTGCCATTGTGACCTCACATTGACCATGCTTCTTCAATTTGGTCACAGTGCCACCTATTGGTCACATTTCTTTTGAGTATATTACGGTATTGTATTGAAACTAGTCAATACAAATGTGTATAAAAATGTATTTTATTCAATTATAAAAACATTCTGAGATGGCATGATATGTGTTTCTCATAGTTTAACATGTCCTCCATGTGACTCAACGTTCAGATTTAAGAATAAGATCTTTTTTCCCCCAAGATTTTTATAAGTGGAAATTTACATTTCTGGTAGAATGTCCCAGATACTGAATATCGTATCGGCGCACCCCTACAAGCAACATATAATAAAAATCATAATAATGTCCAGGTCAGTGAATGTCGGGTATGTGCATATCACAGTGGATTCCAGTATGACTCATGCAGAATATAGAGCGTTTCAATGTCAAAGTCAACTTTATTGTAATTTTTAGCACATTGCATGGCAATGGTTAAAAGCAAAACATAGTTCCTTCAGGGAATAACGGTGACGCATATATAACAAAAAAAACAACAACAACAAAAAAACAATAGTACGAACAATAAGGTAGTTAAAGATAAATGAAGAGTGTTTGTAGAATGCTTATCCAAAGTTTGAATTTTGAATAATGATCATGTAATGTTAAAAACATTAACAGTACAAAAAAAGAAAAAAAAGTTTAAGTTGAATACAGATGGTAAAAACCATGTAAAATGAATAGGAATGAGATTATGCATTATTTATAAGCCATAACATGGGTCTTACCCAATAAATTAATAAAAAATTTCCATGTGAGCTCCATTGTACAGATTGAAGCACAAGATGCTCTTTGGAACATTCTTAAATCATTCCAGAGAACATGATTATCAGGTTGTTCATGTCAGTTCCTGTGCTGCTGTCAGTAAAGAAAAAGGGGACGTGAATATTAAGCCATTCTAATTAAATTCATAGTATTTAGATTTATCTTTTTTCATGTATGCTTCATTTATACATTATAAATTTTCACAAATTTTTGTTATTTTGTGTTAAATTAGAAAAATGCAGAATAGAAGCATTTTAACTAGTGACTTCTGATATTCGGACACAATTGTGTGTAGCAGGCATTTATTAGAGTGTGTCTTAAATACCTTTATTATTTCATTTTAAAGTGGATATCTGCACTTATATAAAGTGTAGGCTGTTTTATTTCATTCACATGATTCCCAGAGTCTGTGTTTACTAAATTCACTTTCTAGATGGTGAACTTTGATTTATATGCAAATGGAAATTGAAACCAATATGGAGTTCTTAGAAGTCATGTGACCACTTGTGTGTGATAATTATATTGTGGAATAGTGGGTAAAACCCCTTACCTCATACTTGTGCTCTTTGCAGACTTTACCAGAGAATGAAGTGTCCTCAGTGCAATCATGTGTCTTTGGAAAAGGCACCAAACTTCTGCAGTCGGTGTGGCTGTAAGCTGACGTCTCAGTCAAATGAGACCGCAGCAGGTGGGTGCTTGAGTCTTTATAGATCTTACCATTTTAGATTCTGTTGTTTATTTCATTTGTTTCTTTTTATTATTTATTTCCTTACTTTGAATGCTTATTTATTTTTTTCGTTACATTTCTGTTATAGTTTAACAAAATAATAAAGACATGATTTAATATAAAAAGACATTTACTTTGACCAATAGAAAGGACATTTTACATGTACAGGTGCATCTCAATAAATTAGAATGTCGTGGAAAAGTTCATTTATTTCAGTAATTCAACTCAAATTGTGAAACTCGTGTATTAAATAAATTCAATGCACACAGACTGAAGTAGTTTAAGTCTTTGTTTCTTTTAATTGTGATGATTTTGGCTCACATTTAACAAAAACCCACCAATTAACTATCTCAACAAATTAGAATACTTCAAAAGACCAATAAAAAAAACATTTTTAGTGAATTGTTGACCTTCTGGAAAGTATGTTCATTTACTGTACATGTACTCAATACTTGGTAGGGGCTCCTTTTGCTTTAAATACTGCCTCAATTCGGCGTGGCATGGAGATGATCAGTTTGTGGCACTGCTGAGGTGGTATGGAAGCCCAGGTTTATTTGACAGTGGCCTTCAGCTCATCTGCATTTTTTGGTCTCTTGTTTCTCATTTTCCTCTTGACAATACCCCATAGATTCTCTATGGGGTTCAGGTCTGGTGAGTTTGCTGGCCAGTCAAGCACACCAACACCATGGTCATTTAACCAACTTTTGGTGCTTTTGGCAGTGTGGCCAGGTGCCAAATCCTGCTGGAAAATAAAATCAGCATCTTCAAAAAGCTGGTCAGCAGAAGGAAGCATGAAGTGCTCCAAAACTTCTTGGTAAACGGGTGCAGTGACGCTGGTTTTCAAAAAACACAATGGACCAACACCAGCAGATGACATTGCACCCCAAATCATCACAGACTGTGGAAACTTAACACTGGACTTCAAGCAACTTGGGCTATGAGCTTCTCCACCCTTCCTCCAGACTCTAGGACCTTGGTTTCCAAATGAAATACAAAACTTGCTCTCATCTGAAAAGAGGACTTTGGACCACTGGGCAACAGTCCAGTTCTGCTTCTCCTTAGCCCAGGTAAGACGTCTCTGATGTTGTCTGTGGTTCAGGAGTGGCTTAACAAGAGGTATACGACAACTGTAGCCAAATTCCTTGACACGTCTGTGTGTGGTGGCTCTTGATGCCTTGACCCCAGCCTCAGTCCATTCCTTGTGAAGTTCACTCAAATTCTTGAATCGATTTTGCTTGACAATCCTCATAAGGCTGCGGTTCTCTCGGTTGGTTGTGCATCTTTTTCTTCCACACCTTTTCCTTCCACTCAACTTTCTGTTAACATACTTGGATACAGCACTCTGTGAACAGCCAGCTTCTTTGACAATGAATGTTTGTGGCTTACCCTCCTTGTGAAGGGTGTCAATGATTGTCTTCTGGACAACTGTCAGATCAGCAGTCTTCCCCATGATTGTGTAGCCTAGTGAACCAAACTGAGAGACCATTTTGAAGGCTCAGGAAACCTTTGCAGGTGTTTTGAGTTGATTAGCTGATTGGCATGTCACCATATTCTAATTTGTTGAGATAGTGAATTGGTGAGTTTTTGTTAAATGTGAGCCAAAATCACCACAATTAAAAGAACCAAAGACTTAAACTACTTCAATCTGTGTGCATTGAATTTATTTAATACACAAGTTTCACAATTTGAGTTGAATTACTGAAATAAATGAACTTTTCCACGACATTCTAATTTATTGAGATGCACCTGTATATAAAATCTAACACATATGCAGTATGGTGTACAGCTGTGTCTCATTTCACTTATTTGTGGTCAGTAGTTTTTTCTCTCCATATACTTAACTGTGTGGGATTCACTATATAGTAAATGAGTGAGCAGTTTCAGACACACCATTTGTAAACTGATGTTTACTGTTAATTTTTTTAGAAATATCAATAGCATTTGTATTAAAACTATATTCACTGAATGTAATCAAAAAATAGAGAATCGAATCGAGAGCTTGCGAATCGATATCGAATCGAATCGGGACATCTGAATCGATACCCAGCCCTATTCAGACACAACATAAAGTGATGTGAAAAAGAAAGGACATCCTATTGAATTCCATGGTTTTCCGTATCAGGACATAATACAAAATCATCTGGTCTTTGGCAGGTTTTAAAATTTGGAAAATTAAACCTTAGATGAACAACAACAACAACAACATGACGCAAAAATAAAGCCAATATGGAAAAGCCATGGGTGACAAACTAAGAACACCCTATGATTCAATTGCTTGTAGATCCACTTTTAGCAGCAATAACTTAAACAAGTAAGCAATAACTTAGATAAGTAATCATATTCAGTATGACTTCTGTATGAGCATCAAATTTTGATCATTTTCCCTGCCTCCAAAACAACTTTCCTTTTCAGCTGATGTCACAAATCCTTTACTTTTCAACTCCTCCCCAACCACCTGTAATGTGGGTTTAACTCATTTTGTGCAGTTTAGAAACTCTTGATATGTGCACAGACTGTAAAAGTGTTCAGACGATAATTTACCCAATAATGAAAATTCTGCCATTTATTTGCCTTCATACTTTATCAGTCTCTCGCAATGTTGTGGAGGAATTTTGGCCCTCTCTTTACAATGTTGCTTTAGTTTATTGAGGTTTGTGGGCATTTGTTTATTCATAGCTCTTATCGCAACATTTCAGTCAGGAATGGATGATGTCTGGACTTTGACTGGGCTATTGCAACACCTTGATTCTTTTCTTTTTCAGCCGTTCTGTTGTAGATTTGCTGGTGTGCTTGAGATTATTGTCCTGTTGCATGACACAATTTTGCCGAAGCTTTAGCTGTCAGATGGATGGCCTCACATTTTTTCTCATTGATTATACAGTTCCACTTAGAAATACTTCAAATTACAGAACCAAAATCGGCTGAAAATACATTCCATGTTGACTTTGTCATTAATATGTTGCAAGCAATGTTGATATGCCAGATATTTACTACACCATTTGAACAGAACCATTGTCTGTTAATGGAATGGCATTGCGGACAGTGAGTCCTAAATATAGGATTTGAAACTAGAATTAGGTGTAGAGTGAACAAAGGTTTTATAAGAGGTTGTGACTACTTTTTAGAGACTGCTGTGTGACCTTTGTTTTTTGTTTATCAGACAAGCCACAAGACGAGTCTCAAACATCCTCAAACATTCCACACAGTACCGATGCAGAAATGACTGATATTGGTCGTGAATCAGAAGCTTTGAATTACCAGATTGCCTGTGTATCTTCAAAACGACCAAATGAAGATATAAACCCTAACCCAAAGAAAAAGGTGCTGGACATGAATATCAATTTTAACATTTAAATAGTCCTGGAATTTTTTTGTTTTGTTTTGTTTTTTTATGTTTATTATTATGTTTCTATTCTTATTATGCGTTATTGGTGATTTATGATGCAGATTTTATTCACCCTGCTCCTACAGAAAAGAAAGAAAAAGAAGAAAAAAGCAGGTGTTGCAGAGGGGCCTTCGTCTCTGACCTCTGATCTCTCTGATATATCGCTGAATGATGAAGAGAAGAAAATGAAGGAAGACCAATCTTTTGAGAGTGATGGCTCCTACTGCTCTGTAGATGACATGCCTAAACCAGCTGAATCATCCTCTCATCTGAGCCCACCAGAGAATGAATCCACTGGGGCAACACAACTCAACACAACTTTACCCCATGCTGGTGTAGATCAGTCTGTTGAGCAGTCAAATAGTAGCAAGGAGAGTTGTGTAGCACCTGGAATGTTAAAATCATCTAAGTTAAATTTGACCCAAGAGCCAATCAGCACCAGCTCTGCCAATGATTCTCCAGCAGTGTCAGTGGGAGCAGATCAGACAGCTGAAAAAAACAAAATTAAATCTAAGAATAAGGGTCAAAAGAGCATGTCCACAAGAGCACAGACAACTCTAGATCAGAGTGCTACTATTGACCAGAATGCAAACATAAAAAGCAGCACAGGCAATCAAAAGGAAACAGATCATCAGGGCATGGAACCACTGAAGAATTACAGTTCCAGTGGAGATTCAATGATGAAGGTTGAGCACCGTGAGAAGCAGCAGTCTGCTCATGCTAACCAGATGAATCCAGAATCCAAAAAAGTAAATGAAAGCGGCAATACAGAAACCAATAAGGACAACCAAAAAAAGTATGCCAAATATTTAGTTGAATTTTGATAAATGATGCTTCTTTTTTTTAGACCAGGTTGCTCATGCCATTTGTTCATTAAAATGCCCATAAATATACTTTGACTTTGAAAATTACAGAAATCAGAATGAGGAACCACAGAAATCATCACAGGACATGGTGTTTGGCCCACAGAGTAATTTAAAGGTAAATAAATAAATACAAATTATATATAGATCTCATCTCAGAAAGCCCAAATGCTGATTGATTGATTGGGAAAATTGATATATTGGTCTGTTACTGGAAATTGCAAATAGAAATATAATAATGTTTTTTTGTGTAGAAGAATCACAGTTCCAGTGGAGATTCAAAGTTAAAGGATGAGCACAGTGAGAAGCAGCAGTCTGCTCATGCTAACCACATGAATCCAGAATCCAAAAAAGTCAATGAAGGCGGCGATACAGAAACCAATAAGGACAACCCAAAAAAGTATGCCAAATCGTTTGATGAATTTTGATAAGTTTGCTTGTATTTTAGACCAGGTTTCTTATGCCATTTTTTAAAATTAAAAATGCCAATAAATACACTTTGTCTTTAAAAATTACAGAAATAAGAATGAGGAACCACAGAAATCATCACAGGATATGGTGTTTGACCCACAGAGTAAATTAAAGGTATAATTTATATAAACCCAAATGCTGGTTGATATATTGGGAAAACGGTCCGTGTACGTTCATTTGTTTTTTTGATTTAATATTGAAAACAAACATGAGAAAACGGCACCTTTTTTGTTTTTTTCAACAACAACAAAAAAAAAAAGTACATGCATATTTCTGAAATAAACACCTAATATTTGCCATAGAGAATCTATGCCTACACAGAATTAAGCCCTGTCTACATTTAGTCATTTAGCAGACACTTATAATGAATGCATAATGCATTATAAAAAAACTATAATATGTTGTTTCATGTCAAAATAATCATAACGATTTTAATACATTATAAAACTTACTTATTTGTGGTTATAACTTTTATGAGTGTGATTATTTATAACACTCAATGAACACCATTTTAAAGGGGTCATATGACATCGCTAACAAAGAAAATTAAATGTGTTTATGTGGTTTAAAGGGGTCATATGATGCGATTTCAATTTTTCCTTTCTCTTTGGAGTGTTACAAGCTCTTGGTGCATAAAGAAGATCTGTAAAGTTGCAAAGACTAAAGTCTCAAAGCCAAAGAGATATTCTTTATAAAAGTTAAGAGTCAGACACACCTACCTAAAATGGCTCGTTCTAACACGCCCCAACATACTTACGTCGCTCTGTGGGAAGATTTGCATAACGCCGCCCAAATGTTCACGCAAAGAAAGAAGGCGTAACTTTTATTCTCACTGTAGTATTGTTGCCGCTGCCGCCATGTCCTGAAGATGCTGTGTGCTTCGTTGTGAAAGCGAAACTACTTTGTTTGGTCTTCCAAAAGAGGACGATATCCGCTTCTTCATGCCTAGAGCTGATCTGTGCTGGTCGCTGAGGGAATACATCAACTTAGTGCTGTGGATCACCGGATCGGCTTTCACCGTGGACGAAGCCCGGGGTCGTCACATGTGCTTGCCGCTCCTTCGTCGGATCCGCCGGCATGATGAAGCGTTCTCGACCCCACCGCCTCAGCTCACGCTAGGCCGCTGTGTTTTTCGTTGTGAAAGCGAAACTACTTTGTTTGGTCTTCCAAAAGAGGACACGACTACAAATCAGTGGTATTTACAACACTGTTCCAGAACACTTCAACCCAAATATTGTTATTATTTATAAGTGGTCTTTGTCTGCTTTAAGTAAAGTAACATCTTAACAATGGCAAGATATGAGACTTATAATGCATAACTATGGGAAATATAATCCATTGTACGTTAAGTGGATGCATTGTGTTCATTGTGTGTTATAAATAACCATACTCTTAAAAGCTATAACCACAAATAAGTAAATATTATAGTGCAGTAAAACTGTTGTTATGATTACTCATGAGATGATGCAATATATTAAGTTTTTTTATAATACATTATGCATTCATTATAATGCCTTAAGAATACCCGTATAATGTATTATAAATACGGGCTTCATAGATAGTGTTACCAAAAGGAGTGTATTTGAAGACATAGACAAAATGCACAGGTTGTCAGGATTGCGCTGCCTACAGTGTGTGATGCGTGGTTTGTGAGTGTTAGTAATAGTAGGGATTTGGAAACACATAGTAAATATCGGTCATAAAAACTGAAAGAGAACTGAAACAAGTTGTAGGAAAGAAGACGAATAAAAAGCGACATTTATGTCCCTTGTCTGTGTCCTTTTTCGTTGGAGTCGCACAGGTAGAGTCGTTGGTCTTTACACACTTCGGTCTTCACACTTAGACTGCCGTGACCGCTGCCGCGGTATACTAACCTTATTTATACCCGTCTGACAAACTAATTGAATTAAGCTGAACACGCTTTACTGTTTTAACACAACAAAGGGCCAAGCAAGCGCACAAAACTGACAAGGTACGTGATACAGCACGAGACCAAACGCGACTTCTCAACACAGTAAACAAAACAAGCATTTCCTAGCAACGTCAGTTGCGCTAAAAACTAATGAGACAAGAAATAAATACACTTACACGCTGCTTTCAACTTCAGCTGATTGACTGCTTCTCTCAAAGAGTCTTTCTTTACACTGTTCAAGTCTTTTTGCTGCGCTTGAACACGCTTTAATGTTTAACACAACAAAGGGCCAAGTAAGCGCATGAATCTGACAGGTACGAGATACAGCATGAGATCAAACGCGACTTCAGCATGTCTCAACACAGTAAGCAGTCAGGCACTGTCAAAGCCATGCTAGTCTGGTTGTTTGATGGGAGAGAGATGAAATGTAGTTGCAATAAACGCTTTAACTATAGCAGCGGAAGACTGTTATTCTGTTGCACGGAACTGAAGAAGACATGATGACCGCACCATTTGATCTTTGATTGACCAATCAGTGAAAAGGGGCGTTTCATTACCGCCCACACGTGTAAATCGAATATTCAAGCCGTTTACCCATTTTTTGCCCCTAAACATAAAAACTAAAAATCAAGGCAAATTCTTTTTTTTTTTTTGAAAAAGGAAAAAAAAAAAATGTAGTTTTCTCATGTTTGTTTTCAATATAAAAAAAAAAAAAATGAATGAACGCAACATACACGGACCGAAAACCAAAACATTGGTCTTACTGAAAATGACAAATAGAAATTGAATTTTGACCATTTTGGTTCATTTTATGTGTAGAAGAATCAGGGTTCCAGCAGAGATGCAGCAGTGAAGGCTGTGCACAGTAAGAAGCAGCAGTCTTCACATGAAAAGAAAGATTCTGCTGCTGACCAGAAACACAATAAAAATTACAATACAAAAAGTCGGTGTGACGTGCCACCAAAAAGGTATACAGAATTGTGTGATAAATGCACTTCTTCACAGCAATTTGTTTTTACATTATTTTCATATTTTTGAACTACAGGAATCCAGCATCAGCTCAACATATAAGTTCCAGTGACAGACTGACAATTTACTTTCATGCAGTCTTGTCAAAAGACTTCAAATTTAACCTAGAAGAAGATCTTATCTTCATAAGGGCCGGTGGTTGCCTTGGTGACTGGGAAAATAATTTGGTCGAGCTGTCTGTGTCACGGTTAGTAAAGTTTTTCTGGACCAATTATCGATTATTCATTACTGAAACCATTTATTTGAAAATAATATGATTTTTAGGGATCTCGGTGAGCATGGATTTCTTATCGAGGGGAAATTCTTATGCAAGAAGACCAGTGCAGAAGCTGTGTCCATACCATACAAGTATGTTGTATATAAAGCAAAAAAGCAGAAGTATGAGTATGAATACATCTACAAACTGGATTCAAAGGAAACCACCAACAGATGTTTGTTTGTCAAACCATGTCTCCTAAATGATGAAGGTAGGTGAAGCTTGTCAAAAGTATATATACTTTTGTGTGTGTGTGCGCCGCGTAAACCTAAAACCCTGTCTGCATTTGTGATCAGAGAAACGACAAACAACAAGCGCTACCCTACACTGCTTAAAAACTTGCGTTTTAATCATTTGTGGCAAATCCTTTAAATATGAAAACATACTTACAGGCTGTGAGTCAGAACA
>NW_015658737.1:132560-132739 GCF_001515625.1 Sinocyclocheilus rhinocerous | reverse complement strand
ATATGTGTGTGTGTGTGTGTGTATATATATATATATATATATATATATTAGGGCTGGTGATTTAACGCGTTAATTAGATTAATTAATTACGGTGAAAAATAATGTTAAGATTATTAACGCATTTAAAGGGGTCATATGACGTTGCTAAAAAGAACATTATTTTGTGTATTTGGTGTAAT
>NW_015658737.1:128870-132456 GCF_001515625.1 Sinocyclocheilus rhinocerous | reverse complement strand
ATACTGTACATTATTGTTGCTCCTCTATGCCCCGCCTTTCTGAAATGCGTCAATTCTTACAAAGCTCATTGTTCTGAAAAGCGAAAGGCGTTTTAGGAGGGAGTGGACGAGTCTTAACTTTTATAAAGAATATCTCTTTGGGTTTGAGACTTTAGTCTTTGCAACTTCAGGGATCTTATCTACTCATGAACAGCTTGTAACACTCCAAAGAGAAAGGAAAACTTTAAATTGCATCATATGACCCCTTTAACGCACTTGCCCCTCCCCCAGACCTATGTGGGTCATCTGACATTTCATATAGTTGATTGATGACAAATATGAGGCAGGGCAACAACTCACTGCGTAATGGAGCCTAGAGAACGTAGTTAGAATGTCCCTAAATTTCAAGATATAGGGCAAAAATGCCCCTGTTTGAGTTTGTCTCATATTTACATCATATAGTCAGGGGCGGATCTAGAGCATTTTAAATGGGGGGGCCAGGCTGGGGCACTGCCTCAAAAGAGAGAGGGGAGAGGGGGGGGTACACTATTAAGAAGTGCTAACCTGCAAATGCTATCTTAGTTTACCCATTTTAGTCTACCTGTTTTAGCCCTTAAATTTCATTTTATCAATGTAACCCAATGCATAGATTGATTAAGTTCATATTTTTGAGTTGAATAAAATCAAATAAATTGTTACATGAGAAATTGTACATATTCAATTAAGAAAAACACTTAAAAGGACTTCAAGGCTTTACTCAAGTGAAAACACTTTCATCATCCTCATGAATATGCTGGGTTTCTCTCATATCTAAAGTCTGTAACACACCAGTTTTTGTTCCGTGCCGAGTTATACAATCGAATCCTTTCATTATAACATACAGTGAGGGGCGGATTAAGGTGGTCAGGGGCCCCTAGGCTGCTCTTTGTGTGAGGCCCCCTCTTAATCATTATGCTTTACTAAAGAAATGTATTTAGTGCCATACATGCTCCACACGCAGATAGTAAGGTGAACTGGCATACACACACATATTGAGATCCTACCTACAGTGCTTCCTCTACATTCCCAGTGTCCCCACAGGATTTTGTGAGACTGTGATGGGTGCACATTGGTTCCTCTAGGGGGTTCTGTGGGTATGCCCCCCATAAGAAAATATTGTTAATTTTAAATTTAAATGCATGAATGAGACGAGGCAAGATTTTTACACATTATTAAAAAAAAAAAAATCCTCAATAGCCAAATACATGACTGGAAAAATTGTCTGCAGGTGCATTTTGAATTGATTTAACTAATCATCTGGTAATAAATGTCATTTCAGTTTTACTTTCTAAGTATGAATTATCATATGCAGTAAAAGACAACAACACTCAAGCACTGTAAAAGGTTTTGCCACAAACTGGCTTCTCTCCTGATTTCATGTGAGTTTGTTCAGACAGTTCGGAATCAGAGCACACCTCACTTTTCAGACCGATGAGCTTTGTAAAAATCAACGCGTTTCAGAAAGGTGGGGCATAGAGGAGAAACAATAATGTACGGTATATGGAAAATAATGTGTTTTTTTAACCTTAAACCGCATAAACACATTTCATTACACAAAATAATGTTCTTTTTAGCAACATCATATGACCCCTTTAATCCGCGCCTGCATACAGTGAATACACGCTGTTAATAATTTATCAATTGTGCAGTGTGAGATTCTTTGGTCATAACAGAACTTTGTGAGATCGCGATGAACAAAGAGTGACAGCTTTTTAGTGGTTATAAAGAGCGCTCTTTGCGAGTTTTCTAGTCTTATAATCCATTTAAAATGTAGAACTTTTTTTTCGGCCCCACACACTTATTTATGCGGGATTGCCTTTCGAAGTAGCAGTGATTGACATATACCATAGCAATAGACGGGACAAAATATGTGAAAATGTGCATTAAGACTAGAGCACCCTCACTAATTTCAGAAGCACCCTCAGTGATTATTTCTGGAACCTTCTGGTTGATACTCTTTTACAGTAACGCCACTCCCTATATGTAGAGTACGCAGTTTGCATAGGGCACCAACCCCCAGGGGGGCACCATCCCAGTTGCTCAAAAAAAAAAAAACCTTCGTTCTATATTAATATTAACATATACATATACGTAAATAAAAGTATAAACATGAACATATATACATAATTTAAAAAAAAAAGCGTTTTATGGTGAATGCAGTAGACAGGCGAAGCACAAGTGACGCGCCATTCCCGCATCCGCGCCAGCTCTCACCTCATGTTTGCGGCTGACTGCAAATGATCATAACTGATGGACAACTATGCCCGGGAAAAGACATCAGTATTCCGGCGCCGAGATAAGAAAAAGAAAAAAAGCCCAAGATGAAGCCCCGTGCATCACTTTTAGGTACGTTCATAATCCTGTGAAACTTTTTTTTGGATGTTGACGTTAATAACGTGTTTTAATGTCGGTAATAATATCACCGCCGCATCTGCCTTTTAATATTCTGTCTGAGTTTCCATTTTCCCTTACGAAAATTAACCATAATTTTACTACGCATAAAAAAAAAAAAAACATGGTTCTTGTAGCAATGGTAACCACAAATTACCATGGGTTTGATACTTCAGATCGCTTCAAATAATAATGTACGAAGTATTCAGATCATATTTTTAATATACGTATATAATAGTGGTAATAAAACCAGACCTAAGCGAACAACAACCTTTAAAATGGCATAAAATGCATTATATAAAAACAATGAGGCAATAATGATTGGTTAATTAATAATAATCGTATGGTTTCATTGAATAACACTGTTAAAATACATAATGTAATACAAAATAAACAATTTATGTACATTACATATTATTACAATTACCAAAGGCCTGGTAATTGCTGTTGTAACACTTACAGGATGATCAAATCCTTGTTTAATATTGACCAAACATTTAATTCAAATATCCACTTAATCTTTAATTTTTGGCCACCTTTTTGCGATAGAAATGCTAGCCTCTATAATTTCTTCAACAAAAATGTGGACAACCCTTACAAAAACTAATCCTTGGTTTTATCGAAGTAAAACTGCTTAATTTTCTTTTGCGTGATTTCTGAATGCTTGAGACCATAAAATCAATCAGACAACTGTATTATTAAAATCATAGCCATAGGTGACTGTCTAGCTACAATTGTAATTTGTAAATAATACAATTTAATTACAATTTACTTATTTACTTTTATATTTTATTAAAGTTCTATTTTGACCCCTATAGTAGGTGTTTTTTTTTTTTTTATATATATATTTTGGGGAGGGGGCACAACAATACAATTCTGCTTGGGGCACCCATTTGGCCAGCAGCGGCCCTGCTCTTTTTTACGTTTTGAATGAATTGGGTGAACCATTTGGCTTGTTGGATTTGAAGCGGCGCTGCACAGACCGATCGGTTTATGACATCAAAGTACCGCGAGAGCGAATCAAAAGCATAAGGAGCCGTCTCCTCTCTATAGCTCATGCGATACTTTGATGTCACACACCGATCGGTCTGATGGTGATCCGCTTCAAGTTGAACAAGCCTAATGATTCAATGGACCATTCATAAAGAACCATTTACTTCACTCCTGAATGAATCAG
>NW_015658737.1:124862-128464 GCF_001515625.1 Sinocyclocheilus rhinocerous | reverse complement strand
CACACCGATCGGTCTGATGGTGATGATCCACTTCAAGTCGAACAAGCCTAATGATTCAATGGACCATTCATAAAGAACCATTTACTTCACTCCTGAATGAATCAGCCCTTTGAACGAATCAAATGAATGAATAAATAACTTGATGACTTAATCATTAAGACATTTACCACCACCTACTGGCAGTTTTAGTTTATTATTTAGAGTATCATTTCATTAAATAAATAATTTCATATTTCCATAGTAATAATAATAAAATTAATAAAATAAAGTATTAAAGGTATAGTTCACCCACCCAAAACTGACAATTGTGTCATCATACTCACCCTCATGGTCTTGGTAAAACTCAACTGTTTAACTCTAGGGGAGTTGGAAAATGAGCCAAAAATAGTGGAGTGTTCCTTTAAGACTGGTCCGCGCCCTCCTAAAACGCCTCGTTTAAACACGCCCCCACATGTCTACGTCACGATGTGGGAAGATTTGCATAACGCCGCCCAAATGTTCATGGAAAGAAAGAAGGTGTAACTTTATTATTGCTGCCGCCGCCATGTTGTGAAGACGCTGTATGTGTGTGTGTTAACAGACTTAATTTGTTCTTTTGGTATATTGCAGGAGAATGGCATCAGTATGACGATATCATCTGTGTAGAACCTTCTAAGAATATGTTGAAACGGCTCAAAGATGCTTTTTGGCCTGATCAGAGGAAAGATGTAATTCAGGGGAGAGAAATCGCTGGTATTGTCATGCTGGAAACTATTTTTGACCTCCTGAGAAACTGGGGCAAAATTAACCTCTACAGCTTCTTTAGTCAGCTGCGACAGTTTTATGAAGTTTATGGAAACCCTTTTGTATTTGAAAAGACCGAAATGAAGTGGTACTCACTCAATTACGATGAAAAAGATGTGAGTAAACCATTTGGATCTCAGCATATACTGAACACATTCATACATGATAACATTTGTTCACCCAAGAATGAAAATCGTCATTATTGCTGTACTCACGTCATTCCAAAACTTCCATGGAGCACAAATGAAGCAATACTGCAGAATATGCAGAATGCTGTTTTCCATAATGGGGACTGGGGTTTTCAAGCTTCAGAAAAGACAAAAATGCATAAAGAGGTTTCTGCGGGTCCTTTAAAACTCTTAATTATCATTTTAAGGGGTCCTAAATTCGGGGACTAAAAACCAGGAATTACGATATGGCCTAGTGTGATTATTAAACTTCAAAAGGTTATAAGTGAATTTAAAGCTGCAGTCCGTAACTTTTGGCGCTCTAGCGGTTAATAAACAGAACTGAGTGCGTCTTGCGGAAGAACATTGTAGCCGGAGCTACTTCTCTCTGTTTATGTCTATGGCGATTCACGCAGGTACTGGGCTACTCCGCAGCAGGACCTACCCGAACCAGTCTAAATAGTCTGAATATAAACACTTATTATAGGTGTACCGTAGTGATTCAGGACAAGCCAAAAACACGGTTTGGAAAATGGATTCATGGTGTTCTCGCTTATTATATACATTTTGTACATTTTTAACACAAAGTTACGGACTGCAGCTTTAAACAAATGTGAGTGCTGCACATTTCAAAGTAAAAACACAGCACTTTTGCGTCTACAGGCTTGTTGTTTCAGAGCAGTTTGCAATCATTGAATACATTAATGACAAATGATTGCTTATGATCTACTGCTATGTTAATGTTTACTTTATGGATTTTATATTGTAATATGTTGTAGATTTCTCTCACTCATATTTTGAATGAGCAGCTGGAAGTAGTAAAGCATAGATGGTTCAAAATAAGAGTTCTGGTATATTTTGGGGTTGTTTATAATTAAAAGTCCCATATTCTGTTTTTCTTTTTTTGTTTTATTTTGTTTTTTGTTTTTGGATATTGTTGCTATTTTGGTTACACAATAAACTGTATCTGGAAACTAATTAAATGTAAACTTTTGAGGCTTTTCTCTAGGCCATCCCGGCTCAGGAAGTAAAGACTAAGAACATTATTTAAAACATTCAATATATAGTTGACACTAGAATTGTTGAAGTAAAGAAATTTCAGTGTATGTGTATATTGAATAAACCTGTCTTGAGTATTTTAAATTAGCGGTTGCCCTGTTTGGCAGTTAAATGTGTGCCCCAGCCTGTTTAAGTAAAAGTATCTGGGATACATGATTTATTTTGAAATTGTATGGGTTTGTTCTGTATGGACATACAGGGTTTGTTTGTTTGTTTATTTATTTAGTGCAGGTCTTAAAAAAGGTCTAATTTTTAAAAACTGCAGAAACCCTGTGTAAAATATTATGTACTTCATCAATATTAGTCTTTTTGTGTTACACTGAAGAAAGGAGGTCATACAGTATGAGTTTGGAATAAATCACTTATAACAAAGCTTTCACTTTTTGGTGAACTATGCCTTTAAGATGCACTCAAATGCAAATGTCTACATGAAATTTAACATATAGTCTCATTTTCATTTGTCAGGTGAGCAAGCTTCTGAAGCAGTTCATGCTTCAGCAGGTGACTCCAGAGTTACAGAAAGACAGCAAAGAAAGGAGTACTTTCATCAAGGAGCCACTGAAGGCTGCTCTTATTATGCTCTATGTGTGGAAACAGTATCATCTAGAATTAGACAACGGGATTCTTTCTCGTCTCTGCACTGCCCTTTGCCTGCCGAAATTACCTAAGGATGAGTTCCTGTCTTTCTGGGCTGACATAATGGAATCATTCTCAGTGATAAAAAAGTGAGTACAGTTATTTCACTTATACTTGAGCCTGTAAGGTCGGGACGTCCAGATTATAGATCCTGGCAAATGTGGACCGCGAGGTCCAGCCGGCCGCCACACAGATTTCTGCAATGGACACACCGCTAGACCAAGCCCAAGATGAGGCCATGCCTCTAGTCGAATGGGCTCTTACTCCCATGGGGCAGTGTAGACCCAAAGAGGAGTAAGCTAGTGCAATAGCGTCAACTAGCCATTTGGAGAGTCTCTGCTTAGTGACGAAACCCTCTGGTGCGGCCACCAAAGCATGTAAAGTAGGACTGTCAATAGATTAACATTTTTAATCACACCCTTTTTTCTGTGATTAATCATGATTAATCGCACACGTCATGAAATTAAGCATAGATCATTTATCTTGTTTCAAATGTTTATTTTGTCATCATTTGCTATATCCAGCAAAGTAAACCAAAAGATTGAAGGTTGATTCTCAAAAATCTGTATTTTCTGCAAGATTTTTTCAAGAGAAATTTAGATGTCTTTTCAAAAAAGGATACTTAGAAACTCCAAAAGGACACCAAATAACCAAATGATATAAGGAGCCCATATAAGCACATATGAAAGAAACAACATGCTAAAAAAAAAAGATCAGAATTGTATAGTATATGTACAGTGCAACAGCAAAGAGCTTTTTTACATTTTAGAGAAGTCAAGTTGCGATACCGAGCAGGACCACATGGAGATGCCAAAAAAAAACTAAACCAACTGCCTGCTGACTGCATATATCTACTACAGTACACGGATACATTCCGTATAACTAAACACAGCAACATAAACATGACAAATCAAAACATTATCGTGAATGTGTGTGGAAACAACGTGAATGTACAGA
>NW_015658737.1:116271-123774 GCF_001515625.1 Sinocyclocheilus rhinocerous | reverse complement strand
AAAAGGACACCAAAGAACCAAATGATATAAGGAGCCCATATAAGCACATATGAAAGAAAAAAAAAATCAGAATTTTATAGTATGTTTACAGTGCAACAGCAAAGAGCTTTTTTACATTTTAGAGAAGTCAAGTGGCGATACCGAGCAGGACCACATGGAGATGCCAAAAAAAAACCTAACCCAACTGCCTGCTGACTGCATATATCTACTACAGTACACGGATCCATTCAGAATAACTAAACACGGCAACATACACAAGACAAATCAAAACATTATCGTCAATGTTTGTGGAAACAACGTGAATGTACAGAAATGTTTGTGCCTGTGCATAAATACGATGTGCGATCAGTGCGTCAAGAGCACTTATACACGCATTATTATAACGGACTCACGCGTGCTTGCTGTACGACTCCTGTACTCCACCGCAATCGTCTGTACCTTGATTGCAGTCTTCATCCATCAAAACTTTACTAGCGAAACTGGTTATCCAGTCGAGAAAACGTAGTTTGCGTCTCATCTGGCCATACAGTGATGGGATGTGTTGACAATCAGTTCAGTCTGTACTTCACACAGCGCGACATGCTCACCTGTGCTTGGACCGGAGTGGAGAGCACCATAGGTATGTACCCGAGCCTTTGTTTCAGGACGACCTTAGAATCATTGGGCCCGAATTCCAGGCAAGAGGGGCTCACAGAGAGCGCCTGTAGAACTTCCATCCGCTTTACCGATGCTAACGCCAGTAGCAGAACGGTTTTTAGCGTCAGGGGACAAAGGTCAATGGATTGTAGCTGGCTCAAAGGGAGGGCTCCTTAGAGCCCTCAGCATCATGGACAAATCCCATGTAGGGACTGTGGCGAGGCGAGGCGGGATAAGCCTCCTAGACCCCTTCAAGAAGCGAACAACCAGGTTGTTCCTGCCCACCGATTGGCCTGCTATAGGAGCATGATAGGCTGCTATAGCTGCTACATAGACCTTGAGTGTGGAAGGGGAATGGCCCTTGTCCAACAGCTCTTGCAGGAAGGACAATATCAGAGATATGTCGCATTAAGCTGGGTCTTCGCTGCGGGTCGTGCACCAGGTGGAGAAGACCGACCTTTTAAAGGCATAGAGGCGTCTCGTGGACGGTGCTCTAGCCTGAGATATTGTATTTAAAACACTCTCTGGGAAATCCTCAGGTTCCCATCGAGAGGCCAGACGTGCAGGGCCCACAGCTCAGGCTGGGGGTGCCAAATCGTTCTGTTCGCCTGAGAGAGGAGGCCTCAGGGGAATGGGCCATGGAGCTGCTACAAGCAGCTGGGATAGCTCTGCGAACCAGTGTTGGTTCCTCCAGAGCGGGGCTACCAACAGTACCCTGTGCCCTTGTTCCCTGATTCGCCTGATTACCTGTGGGATCAGGGCGATCGGGGGGAAAGCATAAAGGAGGAGGTTGGGCCAGTTGTGGGCCAACGCGTCCGTGTTCTTCAAAAAATAAGTTGGGCAATGAGAATTGTCTTTTGAGGCAAAGAGGTTGACCTCTGCCTTGCCAAAGAACTCCCTTCCTTCTGCAGACCACTCCCAGGGTCACACCCCGCTCCATCCAATGAGAGTCTTTCCAAGGGGCCAGAGCTGCCACATAGGCCTGGTTCACCTTGATATGAAGGCGTCCGCGACGCCAGGCGTGGGACGGAACTAGCAGTTTCAGCCAGTACTGAAGGTGCCGCATTCGGAGCAGGCCCAGCTGTAGTACTGGAGACGCGGAGGTCATAAGTCCTAGCATCTTCTGAAACGCCTTGAGGGGTCAAGAGACTGATTTTTCTGATCTGATTTTTGAATTGAAGATGTTGATAATAGCTCTGTCGGTCTGGATTGAAGAAATTGACACGTAGAACACAGCATACTACTGCCATAACGTAGGTGACAGTACTAATTAGCATATTATTATTATTATATAGATGAAACACTTGGCAACACAAATTACAGCTAAGTAATTAGTGAGGAATTTAAAGGGGTCATATGACGTTGCTAAAAAGAACATTATGTTGTGTATTTGGTGTAATGCAATGTGTTTATGCGGTTTAAGGTTAAAAAAAACACATTCCACATAATGTACATTATTGTTGCTCCTCTATGCCCCGCCTTTCTGAAACGCGTAGATTTTTCAAAGCTCATCGTTCTGAAAAGCGAGGTGTATGCTGATTGGCCAGCTATCCAGTGCGTTGTGATTGGCTGAATACCTCAAGCGTGTGACGGAAATGTTACGCCCCTTAACATACTGTAATGCACTGTGTCCCGGCGCGAAAAGACAAAAACAATAAAACCCATTACAAATGAGGCATTTGTTGCGTCCAGTGGAGACATAATTACTGATTAATTCTCATCCGAAACACACAGCGTCACACACGGCAGGCTAGAGTGAGCGGCGGCCGCCAGGCCTAGAGTGAGGAATGGCCGGAGGGCTTGAGAATGGCAAGGCCGGCGGGCTTGTAGCAACCACATGTGACGACCCCGGGCTGGACTCTGCTTCGTCCACGGTGAAAGCTGATCCGGCGATCAACAGCGTGAAGTTGATGTATTTCCTCAGCGACCAGCACGGATCAGCTCTAGGCATGACGAAGCGGATATCGTCCTCTTTTGGAAGGCCAAACAAAGTAGTTTCGCTTTCACAATGAAACACACAGTGTACCAGATAGTGGTACTCAATACCAGACGCTAGACTTAGGAAAACACAGGGCTAAAGTAATGGGACTTATAAAGGAAATTTACTGGAAACCCCTGGAACAAATAATCATAATTGAACATGAGGGAAAACTGGGTCATGGCAGGCACATGGAGAGGGAAAAACACACAGAATGAGTCCAGGGGCGTGACATATCGCCCCCCTCCTGGAAGGCGTGTCCTCGCGCTGTAGAATAACAAAGGGGGGGAACGGGTGGGAAATTGGGAGGAGGCTTGGGAGGAGGACGGACACCCAGAAGGTGACGATAAGGGGAGGAGCCAGGGAGGCGGCAGGAGGGGCCAAGCAGGACCCAGGCCACAGCCATGATGGCAACCCACGGTGGAGCCGACTGAGGGAGGAGCCATGGAGGAGAAAGGGCCAACGACTCCAGGGGGCCGACCAACGGCGGCAGAGCAGGTGGCGGAGGAGCCCGAGGCGGATACAGAGAGCCGATGAGCCAGGGCGATGGGGAGGATCCGGAGGGCCAAGTGGAGCAGATGGCGCCGGCGACTGACGCGGAGGCGTGGATCTGAGAGGCAGCGGTGGAGCCGGAGCGACAGAGGACTGAGGAGGAGCCCTCTCTGGGCTCGAGGACTGGAGCCCTCTCTGGGCTAGACTCGGGGACTGGGTCTCTCCCTCTGCTGGACTGGGAAACAGGAGCCCACTCAGGGCTGGACGGGACCAGCGGGGACATAGGAGAGAGGAGAGGGGGCAAATCGGTTTCCTGCTCTGTTTCCCAGTCTATAAGGTCCCCCTCAAAGTCCAGCAGTCCCAGATGTATAATCAGCTCACCCTCAGCCGCAGTGCAGTGGGTAGAGCTCCACTCCGCGCTCTCTCTGTTCACGGCATTCTCCCTCGTGGCGGGCTTTGTTGCCGGCTCTCGCACCTTGATTGACGTCACTTGCAGCTCAGGCTCCACGGCGATCCGTTGCTCTGTTGCTCCATGCGTCAACGGCTCGTCGGCCGCGGCAAGCTCGGGCTCTCTGTCAACGGCGGGCACGGGCATGCGCTCCGCGCAGTGGGGCGATGATGGGGTGGGCACTGGGTCCGGAGTGGCACTGACGAGATTCCCCTCGGGACAGACAGTGAACGGGGATCTGTGTCTCGCCAGTGTCCACTCCACAAAAGCAGCGAAACTCGCTCGAGGGCCTTCCTCGGACGACGGCACTCTGTATGCCGGGTTTAGACTGGCGTCATAGAACACACAGAGCGCGTCGTCCGGGTAGCTGGAGAGGTTGGCAAGGACCAGGAACAGTCTGGTATGGCCCTCAAGCGATCGCTCCCCCTGCTCCAGCAGGAGGAGGAGGTATTCTGGGCGGGGGAGGGGATCCATAGGACACAACGGAAACAAAAACACTGAGTAAAACGCGAAAAACAAAAACGGTGGGGAGACACACGGGGGGTAACTGTTTAGGTCTGGTATTCTGTCACTATCCGCTACTGTGAGGAGCACGGAGCGAGGAACTAGGAGACGTGGAGTAAACTTCAAACTAACAGACTTTAACATCCAAGAACACACGTAGCGGGGAAAGACGAACATTCAATACCAGACGCTAGACTTAGGAAAACACAGGACTAAAGTAATGGGACTAATCAAGGAAATTAACTGGAAACACCTGCAACAAATAATTATAATTGAACATGAGGGAAAACTGGGTCATGGCAGGCACATGGAGAGGGAAAAACACACAGAATGAGTCCAGGTGCATGACAGAAGACAAGTAAACAATGATTAAATAAGAAACCAATTGCAAGCAATAGGACAAAAATACGGAAGTCCTAAGAGGCCATATATATTTTTTTTTTTTTCTTTCTTCTTTTGTCGTGATAACAATTTAATTATCTCGTTATCACGACAAAACCAGTGTTGATGTCACTGTATTCTGTTTGCACCTATATCTTTATTTGTGCATCTTTGAAGTAGGCCTACAAGATTGTTAGTTAATAAGCGGGGATGTGGTGTATATCTAGGACGTGCTTCAAGGACGTATTTGTAATGTGCATCTTTTCCTTATTTTTAATCTTTATTGTTAATCATTAAATGTATATTGATAAGAAATGTGATTTATATATGTAAAGTGTAGCCAGCAGGAGGGGCCAAGCAGGACCCAGGCCACAGTCGTGATGGCGGCCCATGGTGGAGCCGACTGAGGGAGGATCCAGGGAGGAGAAAGGGCCAACGACTCCAGGGGGCCGACCAACAGCGGCAGAGCAGGTGGCGGAGGAGCCCGAGGCGGATACAGAGAGCCGATGAGCCAGGGCGATGGGGAGGATCCGGAGGGCCAAGTGGAGCAGATGGCGCCGGCGACTGACGCGGAGGCGTGGATCTGAGAGGCAGCGGTGGAGCCGGAGCGACAGAGGACTGAGGAGGAGCCCTCTCTGGGCTCGAGGACTGGAGCCCTCTCTGGGCTAGACTCGGGGACTGGGTCTCTCCCTCTGCTGGACTGGGAAACAGGAGCCCACTCAGGGCTGGACGGGACCAGCGGGGACATAGGAGAGAGGAGAGGGGGCAAATCGGTTTCCTGCTCTGTTTCCCAGTCTATAAGGTCCCCCTCAAAGTCCAGCAGTCCCAGATGTATAATCAGCTCACCCTCAGCCGCAGTGCAGTGGGTAGAGCTCCACTCCGCGCTCTCTCTGTTCACGGCATTCTCCCTCGTGGCGGGCTTTGTTGCCGGCTCTCGCACCTTGATTGACGTCACTTGCAGCTCAGGCTCCACGGCGATCCGTTGCTCTGTTGCTCCATGCGTCAACGGCTCGTCGGCCGCGGCAAGCTCGGGCTCTCTGTCAACGGCGGGCACGGGCATGCGCTCCGCGCAGTGGGGCGATGATGGGGTGGGCACTGGGTCCGGAGTGGCACTGACGAGATTCCCCTCGGGACAGACAGTGAACGGGGATCTGTGTCTCGCCAGTGTCCACTCCACAAAAGCAGCGAAACTCGCTCGAGGGCCTTCCTCGGACGACGGCACTCTGTATGCCGGGTTTAGACTGGCGTCATAGAACACACAGAGCGCGTCGTCCGGGTAGCTGGAGAGGTTGGCAAGGACCAGGAACAGTCTGGTATGGCCCTCAAGCGATCGCTCCCCCTGCTCCAGCAGGAGGAGGAGGTATTCTGGGCGGGGGAGGGGATCCATAGGACACAACGGAAACAAAAACACTGAGTAAAACGCGAAAAACAAAAACGGTGGGGAGACACACGGGGGGTAACTGTTTAGGTCTGGTATTCTGTCACTATCCGCTACTGTGAGGAGCACGGAGCGAGGAACTAGGAGACGTGGAGTAAACTTCAAACTAACAGACTTTAACATCCAAGAACACACGTAGCGGGGAAAGACGAACATTCAATACCAGACGCTAGACTTAGGAAAACACAGGACTAAAGTAATGGGACTAATCAAGGAAATTAACTGGAAACACCTGCAACAAATAATTATAATTGAACATGAGGGAAAACTGGGTCATGGCAGGCACATGGAGAGGGAAAAACACACAGAATGAGTCCAGGTGCATGACAGAAGACAAGTAAACAATGATTAAATAAGAAACCAATTGCAAGCAATAGGACAAAAATACGGAAGTCCTAAGAGGCCATATATATTTTTTTTTTTTTCTTTCTTCTTTTGTCGTGATAACAATTTAATTATCTCGTTATCACGACAAAACCAGTGTTGATGTCACTGTATTCTGTTTGCACCTATATCTTTATTTGTGCATCTTTGAAGTAGGCCTACAAGATTGTTAGTTAATAAGCGGGGATGTGGTGTATATCTAGGACGTGCTTCAAGGACGTATTTGTAATGTGCATCTTTTCCTTATTTTTAATCTTTATTGTTAATCATTAAATGTATATTGATAAGAAATGTGATTTATATATGTAAAGTGTAGCCTATAGGCTAATTTAATTAAGTGATGTTCTACAGTGTTGTAATCTTTTAAAGGGGTCATATGATGTTGCTAAAAAGAACATTATTTTGTGTATTTGGTGTAATGAAATGTTTATGCGGTTTAAGGTTCAAAAAACACATTATTTTCCACATACTGTACATTATTGTTTCTCCTCTATGCCCCGCCTTTCTGAAACGTGTCGATTTTTACAAAGCTCATCGGTCAGAAAAAGCGAGGTGTGCTGTGATTGGCCAGCTATCCAGTGCGTTGTGATTGGCCGAATTCCTCAAGCGTGTGACGGAAATGTTACGCCCCTCACCATACTGTGATGCCCTGTCAGGCCGGAGCGATGATTCAAAAACATGAAAACCCATTATAAAAGAGGCATTCGTTGAATCCAGTGGGGACATAATTATGGATCATAATGACTTATAGTGTCTTTTTACGCGTTGCCTTGCATCGCGCTGCGTAAACATAAAACCATGTCTGCATTTGTGATCGGAGAAATGACAAACAACAAGCCCTACTCTACACTGCCCAAAAAACTCGCTTTAAATATATAAAATATAAAAACTCTTTAAATATAAAAAACTTACTTACAGTCTGTGAGTCAGAACAGCCGGCATTGTAGCCTACTCTCCCAGGATCAGTAAACAGTCCTCCATAAAATGTGCTGCACACATCTGAATATTTGGGTTGAACTGCTCTGGAACAATGTTGTAAATACAACTTAACCACTGATTTCTAGTCATGTCCATTTTTGGAAGGCCAAACAAAGTAGTTTCGCTTTCACAACGAAACACACAGCGTCTCCACGACATGGCCGTGGCGGCAACAATACTACAGCGAGAATAAAAGTTACGCCTTCTTTCTTTGAGTGAACATTTGGGCGGCGTTATGCAAATCTTCCCACATAGCAACGTAGA
>NW_015658737.1:115057-116118 GCF_001515625.1 Sinocyclocheilus rhinocerous | reverse complement strand
ATAAGCGCTCATTATCACAGTTGTAAACACGACGGCTTTCTTCTAACATGAGGGGGTTTGGCATCACAGCATATTTGTTTCCAAGCGGTACATTAAAGGGGTCATATGATGTTGCTAAAAAGAACATTATTTTGTGTATTTGGTGTAATGAAATGTTTATGCGGTTTAAGGTTCAAAAAACACATTATTTTCCACATACTGTACATTATTGTTTCTCCTCTATGCCCCGCCTTTCTGAAACGCGTCAAATTGAGAGACCTCTCAACCTCTCAAATTCAGAGCTTGAGAGGTGAAGAGGTGAGGACAAGAATGGCAATAAAACACAATGCGTCGTGGGTCTACTGTTGCTATGCAACTTTGACGCGCATCTGATCGACCGATAAACCATGCGCTCTTATACTGTATGTTGTGGATATTTCAGAAAATTTTGCTTCACTTAGTAATAACGTCTACAGTAAATAAATATAGCCTAATCTATCACGGTTGATTTTTTTTCCAGAGACAGTACGCTAAACATTTTGTTTGTTTAATTGACATTTTTAAATTGGCAAAGCATTAAACACCGCAAACGCAAGATGCATTCAGAGAACTGCTGCTATTGAGGTGGGATATGGGTAATGTTAGGGATAGATTTCATGGTACAGGTTTAAGGGTTAAGGGGTAGGTGTACGGTCAACTGTTATTGTAGATGTAATTACAGATGTCAATTACAGATATAATTTAATATTTCTTTAAAAATTATACTGTAAGTACAATGTAAAATATATGTTTTTATTTATTTAAAATTAATTTTTTAAACCCACTTCTCTTTTTCATGCAAATTATTCAAATCTTCAAATACAGAGAAATCACACTTATCAGTTTCTTGTTGAACTCCACATTTGTATTTTCACATCCTAATTTCCCATCCTGGTCACAGTGTTTAGTCACACACACTTTAGGAAGTCAATCTACAAATTGCTTATTTTATCTGGACATTAAAAGAAGATTGAAGGTGGAAAAGCATTGAAAACTGTACACACAGCAGCTTTAGGAAAGCACTTTATATATATATATATATA
>NW_015658737.1:113655-115041 GCF_001515625.1 Sinocyclocheilus rhinocerous | reverse complement strand
AGATTTATTATCAGTGCTGGGAACTGTTGTGCTGCTTAATATTTTTTTTGGAACTTGTGATACCTTTTTTCAGGATTCTTTGATGAATAAAAAGTTTTTATTCATCAAAGAATCCTGAAAAAATGTAGCACAGGTTCCAAAAAAATATTAAGCAGCACAACAGTTTCCAGCACTGATAATAAATCAGCATATTCGAATGATTTCTGAAGGATCATGTGACACTGAAGACTGGAGTAATGATGCTGAAAATTCAGCTTTGCATCACAGGAATAAATTAGATTTTAATGTATATTAATATAAAAATGTTATTTGACATCATAATAATATTTCGCATTATTAAATTTTTCCTGTATTTTTGATAAAATAAATGCAGCTTTGATGATCATAAAAACATTGAAAATCTGATCCCAAACTTTTGAATGGTAGTGTATATGTGTGTGTATATATATATATATATATATATATATATATGGGTTGCGGAAGCGGGCCCGGGCCCGTGTTACTTTTGAGGTCTGGTACAAATATGACATGGGCTACAAAAACATAGGCTATAGGGCTCATATATATGCACGTTTAATCATTAAAAGATTGCGATCTCCATTAAAACACATGCAATCTTATTCCTAAATGATGGTGATTCCGCTATGTCTATTAAACCTTTGAAAACACAATCACATCGGAATATTTAAACATGCTTTCGCGCAGCCGCTCATCCAGATAGAGCAGCGCAGCGCTCATCATGTAGCCAATTAAGCTTTATGTTTGAAACAGTCTACACAAACAGTCTACTTACACAGTAGGCTACGTTTCTATGTTGCAAAAATTAAATAATAACAAAAGTATTTGGAGAAAAGTTTTTAATCCGGATATAAACTCTGATGTTGCGGCAGCCTTTGGAACTAATGATACGCTTCAAATATAGATTTTATATGTTACATTATGCCAGTAGGTGGCAAACAGTGACTGTTTTAATGTATTCAATGTCTGATTCATTCAAGAGATTAGTTCAAAAACTCTGGACAAAACAAGTCTTCATTTTTTTTTTTTTCAAATCATTTTTAGCTACATAATGAATTCATTTAAATTAATAGATATTTTTAAATACACTCATTTATAACATTTTAGACATTTATAAATAGACTCATTTACAACATTAAAAAAAACATTTTGTCAGAAACTCAAATTACATATTTTGTTTGGTTGTCTAATGTTTGTTTTCAGAATCGTGGGAGAATAATTGCATAAAAATACATAGGCTAACATATCAGACATCTAACTATTACCATTAGTACCGTTTATAGCCTATTATGTTACATGTTACTATGTATGTTTATGAACATGTATTATGTAGTTCTGCAAACAATATATACCATTATATATATATAT
>NW_015658737.1:113232-113576 GCF_001515625.1 Sinocyclocheilus rhinocerous | reverse complement strand
ATTTTTTTTTTTTTCAAATCATTTTTAGCTACATAATGAATTCATTTAAATTAATAGATATTTTTAAATACACTCATTTATAACATTTTAGACATTTATAAATAGACTCATTTACAACATTAAAAAAAACATTTTGTCAGAAACTCAAATTACATATTTTGTTTGGTTGTCTAATGTTTGTTTTCAGAATCGTGGGAGAATAATTGCATAAAAATACATAGGCTAACATATCAGACATCTAACTATTACCATTAGTACCGTTTATAGCCTATTATGTTACATGTTACTATGTATGTTTATGAACATGTATTATGTAGTTCTGCAAACAATATATACCATTATAT
>NW_015658737.1:101407-111430 GCF_001515625.1 Sinocyclocheilus rhinocerous | reverse complement strand
TATATTTATATATATATATATATATATATATATATATATATATATATATATATACCATTTTAACTAAGGAATATGTGCTTTAACAAATATACACTTCACAGTGTCTAAAATGTCTTAAACTTTGATTCCAATTTCAGCTTGTCTGAGATGGTGGAGGCACTGATCCTCAGAGTGAGAGCTGCCAACATGATTAGATGGATCATCGTAATTCCACTACTGCACCTTCTCAAAGGCACCTCAAAACCATTTGAGCCAGTGTTTATTAAGGTCAACCTACAATTTGAGCAGAACTGGGCTGGACTGCAGGGACTCAAATCAGTTAATATAACTTCCCCCGGAAGCCAAGATAGAAGGTATTTCATCTGTGTTTTCAAATGTTGTTTTCAAAATGTTTTTTTTCTTGATTTTAAATTTCAATCTTCAGTTCAAATCAAGTTGCTATTTGAACATTTGATCCCACTTAGGTTTCAGTATATTATGATCCATTTTTGGCTTGTCACTGTTGAATCCCTCTCTTTTAGGGCGATGTTGAATCTCATGGAAACACATGGACATTTGGTGGAGGTGGACAAACTGCTGGCCAGATCTTGGATGTATCTGATGACTGTAGATGAGTTGGTCAAGTGCAGCTCCATCAGCCATGCAGAACTCTTGGATATCCTGCAGCTTTTCACCATGAAATGTCCCGCTGATATATGCTACAGCACTTCCACCGTGAGTGTCAAGACATCACAAGAAATAACCATAGAGTATATTGCACAAACCACAGTTTTTTTTAATATACAGCAGTGTTTCTCAACTTGTGGGTCATAAGGCCATTTTGAGTGGGTCACAGAGTGTGCAGTCAAAGAAAAAACAACAACAAAACGCAGTGTTCCAATTCCGTATCTGCCGTAGGGCTGCACAATATATCGAAATTATTGAAATATCGCAAATGTATCAGATATTGCAATGGCATGCAATATCTGAATTAGTTTAATAAACTACTTCAAAATGTTGCGAAAAGTCAAAGTTTTAGGTCGACTCATATAGCAGAGAATAGACTGGGCATGCAACTGTTACTTACGTGACTTGCTTGATGCTAAAAAGAGTTATTAAAGGGATAGTTCATCCAAAAATGAAAATTTGATGTTTATCTGCTTACCCCCAGGGCATCCAAGATGTAGGTGACTTTGTTTCTTCAGTAGAACGCATATGATGATTTTTAACTCCAACTGTTGCAGTCTATCAGTCGTATAATGCATGGCGTATACGTCACTCATTGTTTACACAGTTCACAGTCATTGTAGGTACGACGGCTAATCAAACTGGTTATGGTTGATTGCTCTTCGGCTGGATATCAACACACCCATTAACGTAAACTACGCCAGAGCGCGTACACACCTCACGCACCGGATGCCGGGCGCGTGCCCAAAGACAGTTGGACATAGTGGTGTATTAGAGGTAAAAAATTATATAAATACTGTTCGGTTTCTGGCACAAACCGATCGTTTCGTGTCTTAGGACATCAATCTGTCATCACGAGCCGCAGGGTTTAATTTTGATTTGTCTGCATGTTTTTTTTACTCTCATAGATTTTGTTACCATTGCCATGCATTATACGACTGATAGACTGCAACGGTTAAAGTTAAAAATCATCATATGTGTTCTACTGAAGAAACAAAGTCACCTACATCTTGGATGCCCTGGGGGTAAGCAGATAAACATAAAATTTTCATTTTTGGGTGAACTATCCCTTTTAGTGCAATAAGTTGCAGAAAACAACTCTTTGTCTGACGCACACAAACCATCTCTCGGATAGCGTGTGATTGCTTCAGTTTTCTTCCGCGCCTTATTACACTCGAACGGTCAAATACACACACACAGTCGGTTATGTCTTAAGTGGGGCTACACAATTAATCGAAAATCGAATCAAAATCACAATTAAATTGTCTGGTTTAGTGCGATTATGAAATAGGGGAGGCTGTTATGCGCAGCTTGTCAGTGAAGTATGGCTCTGTGATCAGTAGTAAATAATGCTCCATCAGAGCATGAGTTATGTTATAACGTGCATTTGAAAAAGCAACAAGCGCCAAACATGAGAAGCATTTATGAACATCTTGTCCAACAAAAGACAACATTTAATATAATGTTTTTACTCCAAACTCACTTTATAATGTCAGTCGAGTGTTTGAAATAAAATCCATCCGTGAGACGATGTGGCTTCTTAGTGATAGGTGTCGATTAGCACTGCATTATAAATATACTTTATTATGATAACAATTATAATAAGAAGAACTCATAAACCATATATTGTCGTAGTCGTGTGTTTATTAGTCATGTTGAATCAATGAAAGGAAAGCAGTTCAAATTTCTGTTTATTCAGCAACAGAGACCGGGACTTCCTGGAATGATGTGCATTTTCTTTCTTTCTTCTGTGCCCTCTGGCCTTCAGATGGAGCATATTTTTAATATTTTTAAATATGAGTTAAATTGATTTCACACACTTAAAGTAATAGGCCTATCATATCGCATATCGAATATTGCATTATTAAATAATGTATCGCATATCGCATTTTTCTTCAATATCGCACAGTCCTTAATCTGCGGTTAGATGAGATGTTGTCACGTTATATGTCTGTGTCACTAGTTTAACATTATTTTGATAACTTGTTAGAAAATGAGGTCTCTCACCTCCGAAAAACGAACTTTCCTATCCTGTCAGCCGTTATACTGCGCTCATAGCGAACACTCTTCAATTGCAAGCGCAAATCTGGTGGCAGACTGTATATCACTTCATTACAAACAAAACGTGAAAGAAACGACGAGCATGCAATGTCGTAATTATGTTGTCAATTGGAAAGTTACCAAAAAGAATCAATACATTTTATTTACAGTGCCTTGCGAAAGTATTCATACCCCATTCATTTTTTTAAATTTTGTTATGTTGCTGCCTTATGTTAAACTGCTTTAAATTACTTTTTTTCCACATCAATCTACACTCCATGCACCATACTGACAAAGCAAGAACAGAATTGTCACATTTTCGTAAATTTATTAAAAATAAAAAAACTGAAATAAGTACATTGCATAAGTATTAAATATACTACATATTTTAGTTATTTACAGTAACTAAATATTTCGCCGAAGCACCTTTACAGTCTGAAGTCTTTTTTGTTTGATGCGACAAGCTTTGATCATCATCATTTGGCAATTATCTGCCATTCTTCTCCTCACCTCTTCACCTCTCAAGCTCTGTCAGGTTGGATGGGAGCAAATGCACATTTTCAAGTTTCTCCAGAATTATTTGATTGGGTTCAAGCTCATGCTCTGGTTTAAGAATTAGGTCAAATGCCTAAAAAATTGTGTCGCGGCTTAATGACCATATAGGAAAATGTGGGTCCCATGGCCAAACCAGTTGAGAACAACTGGTATACAGTATACCTTTGACAAACAAAAGAAACTGTAATTGAGAAAAATGCATCTGTTTGGGCTATGTAGATTTAATTATCATTATTATTTTATCTTAGAGTGTAGCGGATACTCTGGCATACATTCAAAGTAACTTGCTCGAACAACGATACAGGTAAAGTTCTTCCACTAAAATTTTTGGAAAAATTAATTAATTTCCATTTGAAATGGTTTCTATTTTAGAATACATTTAGGTGTTATTGCATGACTTTTGTAGGCTAAAGTATACGTTTATGCTGATCTCCTCTCCACTGGCTTGTATCTGCAAAACTTTTTCTCAGGAAGGGCTATACATTTTTGCAAGTCGGATATAGGATGAATACAAAATATTCTGTTTTGCAGATATAACAAGACCCCTTTTTCAGGAGAGGAAAATCATTTCAGAACAAATTTAGTAAGCCTTCCACTGTGCAATGGTTAACTAGCTTTCATTGCTGTTTTAGTTGTCCCAGTGAGGATTATGGCATTCAGTGTGTACAAGCAACATGTAAACTTCTAGAGAAGATCTGCAAAAGAATTCATTACTACAGTCATGCACAAAATTTCACTGATATTCCTGTTGCTTGCATGAACCTAGTGGCCTCCGTATCAGGATTTGCCCAGGTATTCCATTCTGCAATTTTTGTTTTAAATAGCTCATTAAAGCCAGTAGAATTGACTAAATATTTGTTCAACCTTAAGGCAAGACAACAAGCTGACACTTTTCCTGAGAAGACTCTTGTGTTACTCAATGAGGCCAAGAAATCTGTGAGGACATGGATCAGACAAACTTTCAAAGGCAGACTTTTGGACAGTAGCTATATGTCGGCTGTCAGCTTCACAACAGAGATTGAGGTAAGCAGAACAAGTACAGTTGAGGTCATAAGTAATTAAATAAATATATTAAAATATAAAAATAAATATTTTGCCTTAAAATATGAACACCAATCATACTGCTATTTTGTCTTGTGCACTGTATGTAAACATTCACTTTTGTGTGAAATAGCTTATTCAGGACGGTGATAAAAAAAATTCTATTTTTATTTTTTTTATTAACATTTTGCAGATTGCCCAAGATGTGTGTAAACTTATGACCTCAACTGTATGTTTATATAAACTAACCAATGGTAGAATCCTTCTATATCGGCAGTTCATAGTTTATTATAATGATGTTGTCTGTTCTGCTTTACAGATGTGGAATAATATTATAGCCATAGATTTCATGAGTAAGGACTTCACTAAAGAATGGAGAGAGACATTTACACTGGACTTTGAGGGGAAATACCAGCAGGTATTAATTACACAGTTCCAGTATGCATGTCTACTAGGGTTGGAAGTTGAACCAGTGCAATATTTATTTATTTATACTTTTATTTTAAAAATACTAATAATTAAAATTCATGACTTTGGGTTCTGTTGATGTTATTGAATATCTGCATTTTTCTATTCTGCATAAAAAAAACACTGAATGGAAATGGCAAGATGCGCATAAAACACACGGCTCCATGAGATAACTGGAACGAGAACTCTGTTTTCGCCAAAATACTGAAGCTTGATTTGATAACGTTCATGTAGCTGCATGAACAAATGGCATTTCAGCCTGCCAAAGTGGGTGGAGCCGATTGCCTATGTAAATCGGCGCTGAGTGCCATTTCATCAGAATCTTTCAACTGATAAACAACAGCATCGACTGAGGTGCGGCTTTGTAGTACGGCCAGCTATGCAGTGCTCATTCCTGTTATCTCAGGGAACCAATGTTACTTCAGTAAACGGAGGATTTCCTTTCGATATGGTTCACTCACGTTGTGTTTGCCACTCTGTGCCACAATATGCAATAGCACCATGCTATAAACACAGAACAAAAAGCTGTCCTGTGAGCCCAGCACTAGGGCACCCAAGGTGAGGGCCCTAAGGGTAGCATTGGCCAATAAAGGGCACAATTAACCCAGAATCAGGGAGGCCAGAGTCCTCAGACAAAAATAGTCCTGACCACCAGCAGGGTTACAGGTTGGTTAGGCGGACAAAATCTGTGCCTGAAGGGCAGGGATGTCCAGGCTATAAAACCTAGCAAAGGTAGATGGCGAAGACCAGTCAGCTGCCGCACAGTTATCTGCAAGCATCCGCTGATTCATCAGGTCGAGGTGCAGGTGCCTCAGATTGAGGATCTGAGATTGAGGATCTTCATGCTAAAGGAGAAAGATTCTGATGAAATGGCACTTAGCGCTGGCCTATATAGGCGTGAGGTGCGGCTTTGTAGTACGGCCAGCTATGCAGTGCTCATTCCTGTTATCTCAGGGAACCAATGTTACTTCAGTAAACGGAGGATTTCCTTTCGATATGGTTCACTCACGTTGTGTTTGCCACTCTGTGCCACAATATGCAATAGCACCATGCTATAAACACAGAACAAAAAGCTGTCCTGTGAGCCCAGCACTAGGGCACCCAAGGTGAGGGCCCTAAGGGTAGCATTGGCCAATAAAGGGCACAATTAACCCAGAATCAGGGAGGCCAGAGTCCTCAGACAAAAATAGTCCTGACCACCAGCAGGGTTACAGGTTGGTTAGGCGGACAAAATCTGTGCCTGAAGGGCAGGGATGTCCAGGCTATAAAACCTAGCAAAGGTAGATGGCGAAGACCAGTCAGCTGCCGCACAGTTATCTGCAAGCATCCGCTGATTCATCAGGTCGAGGTGCAGGTGCCTCAGATTGAGGATCTGAGATTGAGGATCTTCATGCTAAAGGAGAAAGATTCTGATGAAATGGCACTTAGCGCTGGCCTATATAGGCGTCCGGCCCCATCCGTTTTGGTGGACTGAAATGCCATGTGTTCATGTAGCTACATGAACATTATCAAATTGGGCTTCAGTATTTAGGAGAAAACAGTTTTCCCCATATCGTGGCAAACGATGAGTTGACACGGAATTACCCATTTGTTACTTTGTTTCGTCTGTAGGGAAAAAGAGCCACAGTGGCTTTGGTTGCAGCAGCTTCCATTTTTATTATTGATACTTTGTACCATTTTCCCAGGAAGTGACTTATTCACTTGAACATATGGAATGGAAACAATTTATTCGCAATTATATTGTTATATTATTTTATGTTATATTTATGTTATGTAATATTATATTGTTTTATGCGATATTCCAATTTTTCACGCAAGTTAAATTCACAACTTTAGATGGAAACAAAGCTACTGTACGAACTCCCAGTCTTCAAACACACTTAAGACGGAATGTCTTAAGCAAAAGAGATTTGCATTTGGCTCAACTTCAATAAATGTGACTAGACATTTAACCTGGACTACTGAAAACTTTGACATTTCAAAGTGTTTCTTTGTACTGTATATTTGTAAATATGGGACTCTCTTTGTTTTTGTTTTTTACTCTCTTTAGGAAGATCATCTCGATCAAATTGAGGTTTATTGCTCAAAGATTGAGAAACTTAATGGCTCCCAGCCTTATTTGGTGGATAGTGTAGAGAAGTGTGCTCTCCAGGCTGTTACCACAATATGCCAGGTAAAGGTCTTTCACTTCATTCTCACTGACATCATGAGTCATGCAGCTTTATATAAATATTCATTAGAAAATTTAATAAAATGGTATTTGAACCGAAGTCTAGTCCAGGTTGAGGATTATTTACCTTTTTGTACCTACAGAATTTAGTGAATGCATGCTGGCTTGAAATATTTAAAGAAATAGTTCGTTAAAAATTAAAATGATGTAATAATTTACTCACCCTCATGTCATTCTAAGCTTGCTTCTGTGGTGTGCAACAGGAGAAATTTTGGATAATGTTTGTATTGTTTGTGTGTGTGTGTGTGTGTGTGTGTGTGCTTGTACAACTATCTTTGTGAGAACCAGTTTGAGTTTAACCATCAGAGTGAAGACCAAGAATCTAAAGTGAGGACATTTTGGCCAGTCGTCACTTTTTGGCCCCCATTTAAAGGGCTGTTTGACGGTTAAGACTTGGTTTTAGGGTCAAGGTCAGGGTTGATGTAACGGGAGGAAGGTTAGGACGATTCCAAGGGCCCTGATTAGAGATGTGTGTGTGTTGAGGTTTGAAATGTTTTGATGACATAATTTTTTGGAGGGAACTAATCCTTGAAGTTATAGCACAGGGACAGAAAGTAATGAGTTTACCATTCATTGGGTGATGAGCAGTGTTTCTGCAATACATTAATCAATGGTCTTCATGGTTTTTGTATTGTTTTTTCCAAGTTGACTGAAAATGACTGAAAACAGTTGTTATAGTGTTGTGTGTGTGTGTGGGATTGAATATGGGAAGACACTTACTGAACAGATCTTTTTAACAGACTAAATCTGAGGGAAAACTTTTTGAGAGATTCAATAAATTGCGGATTAACTGGAAATTTGGAAAGCTTGTATCTACCATCATCCTAAAGTCCTGGCCAAAAGATGACACAGGAACCTATCTGCAGGAAGAAGAAGTTGTTCTCAAACATCTTCTGGGCTGGACTGCAGCTAAGAATATCTTTCAGCTTCATGGTAATTATATGGGTTTCCTCTGCATGGCATTGCTGTGTTGTGAGTTTACAACCTTTTTTTATACAGAAGAAAGAGTCTCATATATATATATATATATATTTTTTTTTTTTGCTCTGCAGGTGCTGATGAAAAACTGATTGATCAGCTTACTAACGAGGCTAAAGAGAAATTTGCCATGGCAACCTCATTATTCGCAAACATTTTAAATCAAGTCATAACAGGAAAAATAACGATAAAGCTACTCAATCACATACTGCAAAAGAGGAGTGCTTTCTTTGAGCTGCTTAATTTAGGTAAAAATATCTCACACATGAGATTTGCCCCATTTACCATACTGTAATATGAGGAGTCATTACTCTACTGTTTTTACAGACTGTTTTTGTGAAAATGAACAATACAAGGACACCATTGCCATGAGGAGACTTCTTCAGTCTAGACAAGAGGAGGTGAAGGCTATTGATCATGAGAGAGCATTGGTAGATGCTCTCATAACAATGTGCCGCAATCTGCAAGAGCATGTGATGGGTAGTTGTATATGCTACAGTATCTACTTAACACCTGACAATAATAACTCCCTTTTATACTGAGATTTTAATACTAAATTTGTTCTGTTTTACAGTTGATTTTGAAGGGTTGGAAGAAAAGCAGAAAATTGACATTGATGAGATGTACCTGGACGAGTTTATGGAAGTTCATTCATTAAATCAGATTCCCTCTGAAATGTCGGGAGTAGTTGCCTACTTTGACCTTGAAGATGATGTTCGATCAATGGCAGAGGTTCTAAACAGCTATAAAGACAGCTACATTTTCAAAACGTGTTGGGTGAAACAGGCAACTTTGTTTGTAGAGAATGCTAAAGATGATGGAATTATTCCTTCAGAGGAGGAATTGGTTATCACACTCGAAGATCTTTATAGTGAAATATTTGAACCATGTTATGATGCCTACAAAAACATATACACAAGACTTAAAGATGGTAGCATAACGTTTGAAGAAGTTGATGTAACATTCAAGGCCTACAAGGGAAAATATGATGAACTGGAAGTAGAAGTTGCAATTATATGCAAACTGAATCGCAATGATGACCAACGCTGGGTCCAGACACGAATCCAACAGATCGAGCAGTACCATGAGCTCCATCTGGCAGTAGAGGCAGCTCAGGTGGTCATGATGGTCAAACAAACACTTGGCCTACAAGGAGACTTTCAAGTTTTGGAGAAGTTGCTTGTTACTGTAAGTCATCTAATTTTTGACATTGTTTTCTACTGTCAGATAAATGCATTTCAATAAAAAAATAAATAAGTCATGTGGTAAACCCATAAGGCTTTCTACCCTTCAGACACACTTGGATTTTAAACAGGAGCGTCTTGACAGCATAGACAATGAGTTGATGCAGGCAAAAACTGTGCTTGTGGACATCACAGAGTCCCGTAGACTGTGCCTTAAAGAGCTTGGCCTCAGAAAGAATTTTGTTATTTGGGTTAAAGAGGCTCTTGAAGGTAAATAATAGGTGTTTGTTCTGGTTATTGAATGTGATTTCTTTCATTCTTATGCTGTTTTATAAGAAAATGTTATTCCTTTTTACACCTTCAGACATAAATGAGTTGAAAGTCTTTGTGGATTTGGCTTCCATCTCTGCCGGAGAGAATGATTTGGATGTGGATCGTGTGGCCTGCTTTCATGATGCAGTTCTTGGCTACTCCTCAATGCTCTATGATTTGAAGCCAGATGCTGGCTTCAAGCACTTTAAAGAAATGCTGAAGAAGCTATGGAAGGCACTTAACAATGATCCCAACCTCCCAAAGAAATTGGTAAGAGTATGAATGAATGAATGAAGAAGAAAATAGGTTCTCTTTCAAGGGAACTTCGAACTGTGTCCTCTAGGAGTCGCTATGGGGGACGCCTTGTCGTAACCCGTGTCTGAAGCATACATTCAAAAAACACCAACAACACGTTGGCCGGCGACAGCCCATGACGTCACTACCGGTGCGACTATAGTATAAATAGGCGCCGAGAGAACACATCATCATCTTCTTCGTCTTCACTGACCGTTTTGTTTGAAGCATGCATTTCCGTGGTAAGAGCGATCT
>NW_015658737.1:97054-98006 GCF_001515625.1 Sinocyclocheilus rhinocerous | reverse complement strand
AGTGACGTCGCGAGGTCGTCTCGATGAGCGCTATCTTTCTGACCGTAACCCTCCAGCTCAGGTGAGCCCTTTCTTCCTGATCATCTCCATACAGAGATCAAGGAATGGAAGAGGCCGTTTTCCTCACGCATCCATCGATTCCAGCATACGAGTAATGCCAACATCGAGGCGATGCGCGAAAACGGCTATGAGAAGATGCCCCCCGAAGAAGAGACGCTGGCTAGCTATCTCTCTATGGTGAGACATCCTCTTTTAAGACTCCCTCCTGACCATCTAAGTCCCTTCAGGATACATCTCGCTTGAATGGCAGGGCATACGCAGCAGCAGCTCAGGCTGTCGCTTCGTTGCACACGATGGCAGTGCTCCACGAAGGTCCAGGTCTGAGCCCAAACAACACAGGGGTCCTGGCCCATCTCGGTCTGAGGATCAGAGACGGGCACAGAAGACTAGTGTCGCGGCTCGCGCTCCTTCCCCGTCTGTGGGTAGGGGTAGGAGGAATCGCGGGTCAAATGGAGGTAGGCACTACTCATTTCCTTCGGGGGTCTTACATCTGCCCTTATCTTCCCCTTCCTAATTCCCCTATAACCACCATCTCTCCACTTGACCGAGGTTAGGTAAGAACTTCCTGCATTACAGTGTCCTATGCTGGACCTATGATGTTTGGTTGGTTCGATGGCTTCATAGTGACCACCTTACTGATGGTCCAAACTAGAGGCTTACTTGGGTTGCTTCTTGAACGGGGCTCCTGCACGGGAACCATGGTGGGTGAGTACGATCCATTTCTAATATATATATATTGTGACGAGCGTCCCGAAGCTTCATCAGCGTCGCCCTGGAAACAAGCAAGGAACACCTGGCCGTCCTCATCACAGGCTGATCGGTCACAGCTGCAGCTCATCAGGCGGCGGCCACATAAGCCACGCAAGCCCTGCCATCTGGGAGACTTCTCCAT
>NW_015658737.1:96208-96807 GCF_001515625.1 Sinocyclocheilus rhinocerous | reverse complement strand
AGGCTTCTGCGGGAGCCTTCTTGATCATCAGGCCCCCGGCATGACAGCCCTGAGGGGCTTCCCAATCACCAGGATATCCCCTCTTGCTGAGGCATCGAGCGGGAAGTATAGGTGGCATTTGCGAGAACCTTCTTGTGTAATGCTGTCTCAGGCAGTGCTCCCCTCACCTTAGAGGGTTGTATTTGAGCTTGCCTCTCCCGTTTGGGTCAGCACTTCCGGGTATCTGTGAACAGATGCTTGGGAAGCTCTTTAATCCATGCTATGGTAAGTGCACATGCTAAGCTTTGCACTTTCTGAAATCCACATAGTGGTAAGTGGGCACGCTGAGCACTTTGCGCACTTTCTAAAAATCCACATAGTGGTAAGTGTGCACGCTAGACTCTGCGCACTTTCTGAAATCTTGTATGTTAAGGGTTACGCGTTATTAGCCTCGTTCCCTTTCTCTGAGTTGGTTAGACCCCGGTACCTTGGGCTCCACTCAACCAGTGTGTCTCTAATTTGACACACTTGGAAGTATCGCTCCCCTCACCATTGAGGGTTATTGTGAGCATGGTGCGTTCTTTCGAGCGTTTAATTCTCTCTGAGGAGTTGGATTCCTC
>NW_015658737.1:86657-95974 GCF_001515625.1 Sinocyclocheilus rhinocerous | reverse complement strand
ATAGTCGCACCGGTAGTGACATCATGGGCTGTCACCGGCCAACGTGTTGTTGGTGTTTTTTGAATGTATGCTTCAGACACGGGTCACGATGAGGCGTCCCCCATAGCGACCCCTAGAGGACGCAGTGTCTCGTTCCCTACTCGGGGAACCATGGTTACATACGTAACCTGAGACGATTTTCTTGTTCACCAACATTTTCTCTGTTTCAGTGTGACTCTGCAAGACACATAGAATGGTTGAAAACCGTCAAGGAGAGTCATGGGTCAGTGGAGCTGTCATCTTTATCTCTGGCATCGGCTATCAACACAAAAGGCATCTACATTATCAGTGCACAAAATCAAAAGAAGGTTTGTCATTACTGTTTGAGTTTAAATAGATGTAGCACAGATGATGCACACAGAAATTTAATACATATGAGTATTTGCTAACATTATGCTGGATTGTCGATTAAAACCAGTTTGAAGTGGTAGGTTTGCTTTGGAAAATGCTAACTGTTTTTTTTTTTTTTCCTTTAAATGCTTTATTTTAACATAACAAAACAATAGAAGAAACTGAACAATGACTACAGATACATTCCACAAGTACATTCCAACATAAACCACAGCTTTAAAAAGAAATATTAATTTAAAGGTTCATGTTGACCTGCCAAGGTTTTGCAAAAAGGTACCTGAAATCCTGGGACCTATATACTTGGAAAAAAGGAGTCCTTGTCTGATAAAACACGTCCATTTTCTCTTTTGACCAGTATGTAATATATTCCAATGAAAGAAAATCAAATATTACTTTATGCTACTCCGACACTGTCACCGGTTTATCAGAGGTCCATTTGAGAACAATACTCTTTCGAGCAGCATAAGTAAGGAGATTAAACAACTTCCTGTTAAAAATGCTCTTTATATTCTTATCAGCAACACCTAACAACAAATAAAGTGGATTGATGTCACATCCTTTATTAAATATAAGACTTAGTCCCCTACAAATATGTACCCAGTAGGCTTTAATATATACACATTTCCAAGTGCAGTGAACAAAGTCACCCTATTCTACTTTGCACTTTAGACAATATGGAGAATAGTTTGGGTTAAACTTATGTCTGCATAATGGAGTAATTTGGAGACGATGTAAAAGTTTGAACTGTAGCTCTTTAGTTCTATTTCAAATTGATATATTGCCAAAATAATACCAAATTTGTGTCCAAGTCTACATCAATTGACAGACCCAAATCTTGCTTCCAAACAGCTAGGCTTGCCTCATTATTAACTTTTGCTCCTTGTAAAAGAGCTTCATAACATTGCTCTTAGGCTACGTTCACACTGTCAGTTTTTGGGATTGACAAATGCATTTACTTACAAGTGTGAGTCTCGAAATGTCCCATTCACACAGCAGCTTACAGTAGCGTCTTGCATACTGTCTGTATGAACGTGCAACGGGAGTCAAGCCCGTATTCCTTACCAGTAACCATAGCAACAGTGACCAAAGTAATATCAAAGATGGCGACATCCATGAAATTTAAAGTCTTATCACTTTCTGACATGACAAGAGTCCAATCGAGATGCGAGTTCATCTGTCAAACCTTCATTAACCGACAGCAGCTTTTATATTTGGTTGGAGAGCGGAGCATTTGAGTCGCGTGCAGAACACAAAACTGACGGCTCCGGTGGAGACTGGATCTAAAAAATTCAGATGACAAACAGCTCATTTCTCCGTCACTGTAAGTTACTGAAACCAGACATGAAAACACGCAACACACGGTAAACACATGTTTGTGCAGCAGAGCAGCTCTCTCTCGCACACTGTATGACGTGACAGACAACCAGTTGTCCAGTCCTGTTCCGTTCACACAGCACGGGTTTTCCGAGAATGCCGTTGTAAGTCCTGAAAATTTGCGGGTGTGAGTTTGGTTACAGAATGCAGAAATTAATTTTATTTACAGCAGACAATCATGTGACTGGCCACGTGAGCAGTGCGGTTCCGGGTTTGTAGGATCACAGAACTCTCTCCTCCACTGTGAATAAATCTCCATCCGAATCCATGAGTTTTATCACTGAGGTGATATGTAAATTAATTTTTACAGATGTCCATATGAGAAACAACTACCGTCCGAATCGGGCTTAATATAGACAATGACAGAGGAGTCCATCTATCCAAATCATCATGCACCTGTTGCAAAAGAGGGTCAAAATTAGATCTATACATACAGTGGGTATAGAAAAAAATCACCCCCTTTAAAATAATCACATTTTGTTGCTTTGCAGCCTGAAATGAAGATGGACACAGTTTTTGTTTTATCCAGCTGTATTAACTCCAAGTATAAAAATATAAAATATACCAAATATATCCAAGTGAAAGATATAGCACCAACATGTCAGAAAAAAAACAGGATCACTGAGTTTGAAAAAGGATACCCCCCCCCCTCCTAAAAATGACTTGTAAACTCAATCAGGGGTAGCTAATCACCTTCTCAGTGTCACACAAAGCCATTTGACTTTCAACTGTGATCAGCTGTGGTCATTTTGATTAGCTCAGCATGAAAAGAGCTTTCCTGGAGCATTTCAGTCCTTGGTAGTGCAACTGAAGCAAACAGTCAACTATGGGTGGCAAGGCACTGTCAAAAGATCTCAGGAATAAAGTTGTGGACAGGCTCAGGTCAAGAGATGGATACAAAAGAAAAGTCAAAGGCTTTTTCAATGCCTAGAAGCACAGTGAAGTATATTACTAAGAAGTGGAAGGTATTTGGTACAACACAACCCTTAATCAGGACGTCGCTCCAAACTGGATGAAAGAGCCAGGAGGAAACTGGTCAGAGAGGCTACCAAGAGGCTTACGGCAACTCTGAAATAGTTGCAGGAATTTATGACAAAGAGTGGTCATTGTGTGCATGTGACAACAATATCACAAATTCTCCACAAATGTGGCTTGTATGGGAAGGTTGCAAGAAAAAAGCCACTCCTCAAGAAAGGCCACATGCAGTCATGACTGAGTTTAGCCAAAACGCACCTTGAAGATTCTGATGCAGATGAGACTAAAATTGAATTATTTGGCCTCAACACCAAACTATGTCTGGCAAAAATCCAATATAGCTCACCATACAAATAACAGCATTCCTCCAGTAAAGCATGGAGGTGGTAATATCATGTTATGGGGGTGTTTCTCTGCAGCAGGGACTTGAGTACTTGTGAGGATAGAAAGAAAAATGGATGGGGCAAAATACCATCAAATTCTTGAGGAAAATCTGCTGCCCTCTGCCAGAAAGTTGTCAATGGGAAAAGGTTTACCTTCCAACATGACAATGACCCAAATCACACAGCAAAAATGACCACACAGTGGTTGAAGGAGAAAAAAGTGAATGTCCTTGCATGGCCTAGTCAGAGCCCAGACCCCACTGAAAATCTGTGGAATGACTTAAAAACTGCAGTCCACAAACGGTCACCATTAAATTTAACTGAATTTGAGCAGTTCTGCAAAGAAGAATGGGCAAATATTGTAAAGTCTAGATGTGCAAAGTTAGTAGAGACATATCCCAACAGACTAAAGGCTGTAATTAAAGCAAAAGGTGGTTCAACAAAATACTGGCACAAGTGGGTGATCCTTTTTTTAAATCCGTGATTCTGTTGTTGTTTGTTTGTTTGTTTTTGTTTTTCTGGCATGGTGTTATATCTTTTACTTGGATGTTTACTTGGAGTAAATACAGCTGGATAAAACAAAAACTTTGTCGGTATTCATTTCAGGCTCCTTATATGCATTTCCTCTGATTTAGAAAAGTACATTTTATTTTCTGAAACCTCACTAAATTGTTCAATAGTCTGCATAATCACCAGAATAGGCTCCTCTGGTTGAGTAACAAACAAAAGGATGTTACCTGCATACAAAGCAGTTTGATGTTGTTTACCATTAACCAAAATACCAGAGATATGCAGATTACATCTCACAGCCTCAGCTAGAGGTTTAATAACTAGGGCTGCCCTCGACTAAAGATTTTTCTGGTCGACTAGTAAGTCGTTCATTTTAAGCATTCGTCGACTATTAGTCGCACTTTTATTAATAAACCATATAAATCATAATAATGAGCCTTTAATTGCTTACATAGCATAATAAGTACTCAAGTGCACGCAAAAAAAAAGGCTTGCGCACCGGCAAATATAATAATTATGAATGTGTTAGGGAAAAACCGCAAGTACACTGCATTAACGTTTTAATAATTTATTGTTACACTAGTGCTTTCTGTTTTCGGTTTAAGAGATGAAGTCAGCGACACTGACTCATCTCCGCAGTATGCGCCTGAAATATGATGTACTGATGTTTCACACAGATTACATAATCTGAGAATATTTGTTTTCTATTTGAATTGGTTCATTTAAAAGATTCACTCTATAGATATATTTTTCATGTCTGTAATAAGGCAAGAATACACAGAGTTTCAAAGTGATGTGCTCAAGTTCACAGAGTCCAAGACGGCAGAAAGCGCATCCTGTTTGCTTTCATTATTTTACAAAAGCGTTTCATTGTTATTCTGGGTGCACACGAATAAATGTAGAGTCTTTACAGATACAAAAGATGCATTACTCTTATCTGTATGACCAAAATGACGAAGTATTTTAAGAGCAAAAGATCAAATGACCCAAGACAATGACCCAAGCGCGCTACTGTTCAGCTTCCACACTCCGCACAAACACGTGAACTGCGCACTTTTTTCTAGGCTAACATTAGATTGAGCTGCCATGTAAAGTTGCTACTACATACATATTTCAGATGATAAGCCATATTTGAGGTCGATGAATGTTAGGTGAGCATATGGATGTCCTGCCCGATGTACTATATTACCGCATAGACAAGCCGTTAACGATTTGTCCATCACGGACTGCGTGATTTTGCCACTTCGTGTGGAAATTTTTTTTTCTGCAACTAATGAAATTTTGGTCAACCAAGCCTCTTCTCGTCAGCTAAAGGTTAGTCGACTATTAGGGGGCAGCTCTATTAATAACCATAGCAAAAATCAATGGTGACAAGGGGCAAGCCTGCCTAATGCCCCTTCCTAAGTTGAAACTCTCAGAATGTCTACAAATTGTAATAACTGCTTGTACTGGACTATCATACATTATCTTAACCCATTGTATAAAAGTATCCCCCACCTAAAAAAATTCAATGTATAAAACAAAAACTGTAATCTTTGCATATTATCACTAGAGTAGTGCCCATGAATGAACCCAGTTTGGTCAACTTTTATAATACTTGTCAGTATCTTCTCTAATCGCAGATCTAGATAGAGAATTCAATTCAAAATAAAAATTACAAATCTGGAGCAGCGGTTCCAGTACCAAAGTTCTTTATAAAACTCTCATTTATAAAGCGCAGCGCTTTCCCTAAATGTGCAATTTGCAACGCCTCTGTAAGTTCCTATTTACCTATAGGCCCATTTAGCTCTTTTCTTTGTACGTCACTAATTTTTGAGAAATAAATTTTTGAAGAAAAAAAAAAACACTTTTAATCCGCTCAGCCAGCTCAGCTCAATTTTTTGTAAACTATTTTTTAGTGTATAAGTCAGCGTAAAACTTTTTGTATGTAAGATTAACACTCTTGCTATAAAATCTTTTATTGGCCAGAAGAGTCTTTGATACATGATATATTTTGCGAGTCAGCCCTCTTTTTCACCAGGGAGGCCAAATATTTTTGTTTGACAAACCAAATTTTCTGACGCTTTCTGAGTAAGAAAGGAGTTAAGCTCATCTCTTGCAGCTAAAAAGTTTTATTTAGTTTGGTATTAGATGGGTTTTGTACATATTCCGTTCAGCCAACTGCAATTTCAATACTTTCTGTTTTTATAGACATTTCTTTTTACTTTCATATGCAGTAATAAGGCCACGAGAAAAGACTTTACAAGTTTCCCACAACGTTGAAGGAGAAACCTCTGTGGAATGAAAATATGAATGAAATTAGGGTCTTTCAATAAGTAAGGATGAAATCTCCATCCTCCAGATTGAGGCACTTTTTCACTGTGTAGGAGTTCCATAAACAGTGGTGCATGATCAGAGATCGCTATATTACCAATCTCACATGAAACAACCAAGGACAGTAAACCTTTAGGGGTGAAGAAATAATAAATTCTTGAGCTACTCTTATGAACCCCTGAAAAATACGCAAAATCTTTAGCACCACTATTAAGCATTCACCAGATGTCAATATATCCCAAATCATCACAAATTTCCACTACCAACCTAGCTCGTTTAGATGGAGAAGAACTGCCTGTAGGAAATTCATATAAAAATGGGTCCATTAAGCAGTTTAAATCCCCTGTCACTACAGACTGTGTACAAGCAAACTCTGCTAACTGAACAAACGCTTTAGACATAAAATCAGGAGGATGGTTCAGAGGCATATGCACATAAGTGAAATAAAATTTCCAAAAAGTAAACCTTTTATCAGAACATATCTCCCACCCCTGACCTTAACACAAGTTTCCAATATAAAAGGCAATTTTTTTTGTAAATACTGTAGGAATGCATACTCCCCTACTATTAAGTAAAAGATGAAAAAGTACCTGGCTAACCCAGTCTGTTTGTAGTTTCACATGCTCTGCATCTTCCATATGAGTCTCTTGAAGCAGAGCTATATCAACTTTATTTTCCTTCAAAAAGGAAATAACTGTCTTTCTCTCGATTGGAATATGCATGCCCCTAGTAACACGAACGAAGATGAAGATAATTCAAAAACAATAATCCGAAGAGGGCAAATACAACTGAAGAACGGGGAATCCAAACACAGCAACACAAAGACCAGACCCGACAATCCCCTTGTCCAAATACCCACACTTGCGGTCTTTGCACTTGACCACTTTACTAATTATATGACGTATTTCCTGTATTTGGTCCAAGTGTTCAAATGAGCATGAAGACCACAAGTGTGTGTAGATCATTACTTGATGGGACACACTTATAGTGTTTTAAAAATGCAAGAGTTTATAGAGCTTTATTTTTATTTTCAATACTTTGCATTTTAAAACCAACTTCTAAAAGTCTGTTCAGTATTCCCTATAACTGATGACACAATTTAATTTTGTGGTGCTTCTAATTAAGTTAAAAAAATCAGACGCAAATGTTGTACAAAATAAATATTACCACTACTCATTTGCAACAATAAAACGTGCAAATCTTTTACTACCAATTATAAGTAATATCTAATTATTATGTAATACTTAACATAAATTGGAAAGGTTTCCGTGACCTCTCGCGAGATCTCGGCAAAAAGTCTCACGATTTATTTCCAGAACATGATGCATGATGGGATACAGTAAGCCTCGAATACCATTCCGGATTTAGTGTGCGTTAAGGGCACTGCGCTTTGGCGTTTTTAAGACCTGGGACTTCCTGTTGCGCTTATTTGGTGGGTATTTGGACAAGGGTATTGAAACACAAGGAGGACATAACTTAAGTAGTGACGATAACAAGACACACCTGAGCATAATCAAATGAAAAACCATGACGACAAACAAGGAGCGGGAAACGGTGCAAGTTCATGGTGATGTGACACCCGTACATGCCACAAGCAAATTTTTAAAGTTGATTGGTCCATTGTTGTAGAAACATTTCATGCTGATGACTCAAATACTTAAGCAGCAAAAACTTATGTTGTCTTCATTTGAACACAACTATGTACAGAACTACCAATATTCAAACACAAGCATACATACCAAAGAAACGACAAAAAATCTACATGAGTAAATCAAAACCAAGATAAAGAGAAAAAAGGGGGTAACCATCAGAAGTATCAGAAGACCCTAAACCTGACTGTGTATGCAGGTGCATTGTTCCTGCTCCGGCATTCAAATAAGTCCAAACAGCCAATCACAACAGTGTCTTTCATTCATAATAATCATTTAGTCACCCTTGAAGAAAAAGATAAATCTCATGAGTCCAGTGATCAAACCACCGATGCATCGCTCATGTCAATGGTTGGAACGTGCAGAGAGTCAATAAAAGTCATCCCTTTCTCTGGGCTGTTAAATTCCTTAACGGAGTTATCAGCTGTTATCCTCATGATAGCAGGGTTGGTCAAGGAGTATCCAAATACCATGTCCTGGAGCCTCTTCGTAGCCTTGTCGAATCCACTGCGTTTTCTTTGTGTCTCCGCAAAAAAGTCCTGAAAAAATGGATTCTCTTCCCTCAAAACGTACCTCCTTCAGATGCCTCGCTGCATCCATCACCCATTACCGATCTACGAAGTTGTGAAGTTCCCATTCTGTGTGCTCGTTCCAGCTTCACTCGTCTAATCTTCATGTGTTTTCTTTATCATTAAGCTGCTCAGTTAGCGAAGCGATTGTCTTTTCAATCTGCGCAACTTGTCTCTCAGCCCCAGTAGCTGCATTTTCGAGAACTAAGATTCTTTGCTCTGCTTCTTCCACTTGATTATTAGTACACTGCACTTCTTTTGAAACATCCTGAATTTTCTCAAGAGTCAGCTCTAGTTTAGTCAATCATCCTCGCAATGTCAGAGATTACACAACTTTACTAGTTTGAGCACTTAAATCAGTGCTAACTTGCAACGCTAATCCAGCTTGATCATTGCTCTTTTCAACCTCGTGGAGAGTCGTGCCATCATTCTTCTCTGAAGTTTTTTTGTGTGCTTTTTAACATGTAATTAAAGCATGTAAGTTGTAGCAACTTTACATGGCCACCCACTCAAAAATGATCTCTTTCCCTGTCATTGATGGAAATTTCCAGCTTTCCGTGTTTTCACTGGTGTACAGCTGAAGGCGCTATTACACATCTTCGGAAAGAGTACTGAACGGCTGGATCAAAACACGGCAAAAAGAAGCAGAAACAAGCGATCGCGTATGTAAGCAGATGCATATGTAAAATAACGCAATCATCAAACATCAAACAGCCATTTTAGGATGGTTTGTGATTTAGTCTTAGTGACTTAGGAGTCCTCTTGACTACTCCTAACTTTTCATAGATTTGGGAGCTTATTTTAGCGTTAAAACGCTTTGTGACTCTTAGTGCAAAAAATAAGGAGTCCTTAAATTAGGACTGATACGCCCATTATTTTTAAGATTTTCTCCTAAATCAGCAAGTTAGGAGCTACTTTTAGCGTTTAACTGTACAGCAGCATTTGTGTCTGTGTGTTGCCATAGTTTCTACAACCGGAAACTGAGGATATGCGGATATTACATCATTGATTGGCGACAATGACCAGGGTCATTCTTTAAAATTGGAATTTCTCTGGATTTACAAATCCTTGGGAACTTTTGGAAAAACATAAATACACAACTGCATAAAATATATAACACTGTGCAAGTAGTTTTTGGATATTTTATTACGAAA
>NW_015658737.1:79405-86212 GCF_001515625.1 Sinocyclocheilus rhinocerous | reverse complement strand
TGGATTTAGTTTAACTGTACAGCAGCATTTGTGTCTGTGTGTTGCCATAGTTTCTACAACCGGAAACTGAGGATATGCGGATATTACATCATTGATTGGCGACAATGACCAGGGTCATTCTTTAAAATTGGAATTTCTCTGGATTTACAAATCCTTGGGAACTTTTGGAAAAACATAAATACACAACTGCATAAAATATATAACACTGTGCAAGTAGTTTTTGTATATTTTATTACGGAAATCTTACATATTGTACCTTTAAGATATTTTGTGAATATGGCCACAGGTTTCCAGTTCCAAACTAGTTCAGGCAATTGACAAGATAGGCTATCATCTGGTGGAGACCTGGTCATCTTGATCAAGATCTTTGCTGGAAAAAAATCAGTTGGAAAGTGGTTGTGCTGATATTTAAAAAATGGGAGCTGATTTGTTGCAAAACCAAAATGGTCATCCAGCTCATTCAGGTCCCCACCATCTGATAATCCAGCAATTACAAACCTAATTAACCAGCTTGAACTAACTACAAAACCAGTTAATAGGTTCCAAATCACAGCTTCCACTTAAGCTGGTTTTAGCTAGATAGTTATTACAGTTTCCTTGAGGAGCAGTGACATTCTGCAATAGCTCAATGCTTATTTTTAGTTATCTTTATCATCATTAAATGGCACAATTGATGCAAATATTACTTAAGAAATATCAAACCTTCAATATTGCTTTTTTCAGTTGTGCTTAGAAAATATTCTGAAGCTACATATTATGGAAGAGCATGATGAGGGCTGTGAGAGGCGTATCTATTCTCTGGAAGACCTCAGAGATCTTCAGAATAAATTGATGCTAATGTCTGGCAAAGGAGATCAGGGCCAGTGTGAAGTCGATCAGTTTTCAGAGGTGACTTTTTACCTTTTAGATGTTTTATTTTGTTATGTTTTACCATGGCTGTTGTAATTATTCCCAAATTAACTTCTTAAATTTTTCCAGGTCTTTGCCAGTGTACAGAGGTTGGGCTCTGTATTCATTGATTTGTTTGTCGCTGGAAATCCATTGTTCAGACACTGGGAGGCAAACATCAACTGTAATAGTAAAGAAGAATGCATCATTATGGACTTCAATTTAGGGAATGTTGTCAATGTCGTCATGGTGGAAGGTGATGTCACAGAACAGTTGCCGGAAGTCTGTAAGAAAATGGAGAGCTGCCTATGCTTCTGGAAAGATTTTATGGACAAGCAGAGATCTCAGCATTATTTCCTAAACTATTACACTGCAGAACAGGTAGTCTACCTGTGCCATCAGCTCACCCAGAGCAATGTGGCAACAATGGAAGATCAAGTTCTTATGATGCTCTCCTTTATCAAACCTAATTGCACCACTTCAGATTTGAGACAGGCTTGGCACAGGCTTCAGTATGAAGTAATTAAGAAGGGTCCTGAGCAAAATGATGACTTAGACTTTCAAACTTTCATGGAAGTATCCAGTATGATGGAGAATGTGAGTATTGAGGAGCCATGCCTATTGTTTGATGACTTGACAAGCCAGTTGGGGGATGCTATTGGGTCAAAAAAGCTAGATGTGATTTGGAATGCTTACATGCGGAACATGAACAATTTTCTGCCAGACTCCCTTGATGTCAGAAATCTTGGATATCTACTTAAAATTTTGGCCAACAGCCCCAGCGAACACGAGGGTGATTCCTCACAGGATGAGAGAACACAGTACATTCAGAGAGAACTTCCAAATGGAATGGCTACTCGAAGACCAAATCTAATCATCTGCCCTCCTGAAGAAATTCTGATATCTTGTATTTCAATTTATATGAGCAGCAAGAATGAGCCTCTACCAACCTATGATGAAGTACTCCTCTGTAGTGCTTCCACTCCATATGAAGAAGTGGAACTTTTCCTCAGGCGCTGTCTCTTTGCTGGCTACAGGGGAAAGAAGATATACACAATGCTCTATGTGGACCAACTTACCTATGAAGTCAGCTACAAAGTAGAGCAATTTTTTCAGCATCAAAATGCACGGAGCAGAAAAGATTACAGGCTTGTGTTTGTCTGCAGCTCTAACAGAGAACATGCATACCTTCCTTCAGCTTTTAGTCAATTTAGATTGCACTTAATTCCCCAAGAACCAATAGTCAGTATTCAGCGATACCTTGTTAGACATTTTACAGTACCAGCTGATATATCCAGTGCTGCTGCTGTGTTCAAAGACAGACAGTGTGTGGGAATCGTATCTTCAGAAAGATCAGGAGTTGGTGAGTATATATATTCAAGTAATGGATTTAAAAATTGGCTAGTTTTCATAATTTGTGTTGGCTAAATAATGTACCCTTACAAGAAACAAAGAAAAACAAGATTTAGTTTTTGGTTTTTATGAATATATTTATTTTTGCAAATAGTGTAAGATCCTAAATTACATCTGTGTGGTGCATTCTAGGAAAATCACTTTACATTAAACGAGTGTATAAGAAATTGAAGAAGATCACAAAGAAGCCTTCACAGCTGAAGTGCATCAGATTAGTTGAGCCAAGAGTTGATGAAAATGTCATCCTTCAGTCCTTGCTCAACAGCCCCAAGAAAAAGCTTTCAGTCTATCATTTAGATGTCACCACCATGGTAGCTACCTGATTTAGATTTTTTATTTATTTATTTATTTTTTTGAAATGGAAAGAAATGGCTGTTTTTCATTATTGTTTATTTACTTACAGGTAAAGAAAGGACTTCATGAATTTCTGTTCAGGCTGCTGATCCTTGGATACCTTATGGACTCAGAAGGAAACATGTGGAAAAGCAGTAATAAGCACTTGTATGTCATCGAGATACTAAGACATGGGACATCCCAAAATGATCGAAGAGCTGTAAGTAAACTCATTAAATCACTTAGGAATTGTTGTCATTAATTAGACAAATGCCTCATAAATTAATTTGTCTCTTCATGTTAGGGTGCAAAAGTTCCATCTGCCTTCTTGGATGTGTTTCCAAGTGTCTACTGCCGTCCACCCAAAGAGGTCCTTGAGTTAGAAATGAGAATGCAGGAAGATCCATCATTAGAACAGGGTGATGATCCTCTAATGGATGACCAAGAGTTCCAGAGTGAGGCCTACCAACGGCCTTATCAGTACCTGCATCGTTTCTACAATGGTGTCAATTTGGATGCTTTCATTTACCAAGGAATTGAGGGAACTCATGTTGAATGCCTGCAGATGTTGTTTGTGTACTGCGGCATTGTAGACCCCTCTTGGGCAGAGTTGCGGAATTTCGCTTGGTTCCTGAACTTACAGCTTTGGGATTGTGAAAGATCGGTCTTCTGTGATTTTTCATTCATAGGGGACACTCTGTTGGGATTCAAAAATTTTGTTGTTGATTTCATGATTGTCATGGCAAAGGATTTCGCCACTCCTTCACTTAGCATCTCTGACCAGAGTCCCGGGAGACTGCACAATGACCTTTCTTCTGCCAACGAAGAGGATCTGGCTCCCTTTAGGATAAGAAAACGATGGGAGTCAGAACCACATCCATATATTTTCTTCAATGATGACCATGAGTCCATGACATTCATTGGCTTTCATCTTCAGCCAAATGCACAGAATGGGATTGATGCGATTGATCCATCAACAAACAGAGTGATCAAGCAGAACATCATGACCAGAGAGCTCTATGAGGGCCTCAAACTACAGAGAGTTCCTTTTAATATTGATTTTGACCAGCTCCCAAGATGGGAGAAAATTGAGAGACTTTCCAGGGTGTTGGGAATACAGTGGCCTCTTGACCCAGATGAAACATATGAGCTCACCACAGATAACATGTTGAAAATGTTGGCAATTCACATGCGCTTCCGCTGTGGGATTCCTGTAATAATCATGGGTGAGACAGGATGTGGGAAAACCAGGCTAATCAAATTCCTTTGTGAGATGCACAGAAGTGGAGTTGCCACTGACAACATGAAACTAGTCAAGGTTCATGGAGGGACAAGCTCAGACATGATATACACCAAAGTGAGAGAAGCAGAGGCCATGGCATTAAGAAACAAGCTGGATTATGGGTTTGACACTGTGTTGTTTTTTGATGAAGCAAACACAACGGAGGCCATTAGCAGCATTAAGGAAATCCTTTGCGACAACACTGCTGAGGGACAGGATTTGACAGGTGACACTGGCTTGCAAATCATTGCCGCTTGCAACCCATACAGGAAACACACAGATGTAATGATCAAGAGATTGGAGTCAGCTGGTTTGGGATACAGAGTTCGTGCTGAGGAAACAGATCAAAAACTTGGATCCATTCCACTTCGCCAGCTAGTGTACAGAGTGCAGGCCTTACCACCTAGTATGATTCCACTAGTTTGGGACTTTGGACAGCTCAATGACCATACTGAAAAAATGTACATCAAGCAAATAGTCGAAAGGGTAGCTGAAACCCATTCCATTGATTCAGACTACATCACAACCATTACAGATGTTCTGTCAGCCTCACAGAAGTATATGCGAACAAGACAGGATGAATGTAGTTTTGTGAGTCTGAGGGATGTAGAGCGCTGCATGCAAGTTTTTGGCTGGTTCTACAAAAATCACCCAATGTTACTCTCAGAGCTTGACCAGTTTGAGAATAATCAGAGGGCAGAGAAAAACGATCAACATCAGAGGGATACTGATGAAAGAAACCCAATTCTTTGGTCATTAATTATGGCTGTTGGTGTATGTTACCATGCTTGCTTGGAGGATAAAGAGAAATACAGAAATTTTTTTTGCAGGTACCTTCCAGAGACCTACACCCCAATGAAAGTGATGCAAGAAATCTCAGTTATTCAGGATCTTTTTCTGAGTGGTGTTCCACTGGGTGAAAACATTGCCCGAAACAATGCCTTGAAGGAAAATGTCTTCATGATGGTGATTTGCATTGAATTACGAATACCTCTCTTTTTGGTTGGAAAACCTGGAAGCTCCAAGTCCTTGTCTAAAACTCTGGTTGCAGATGGCATGCAAGGCCAAGCAGCCCATTCTGATCTGTTTAGAAAACTGAAGCAGATTCATCTTGTTTCCTTCCAGTGCAGTCCTCATTCAACACCAGATGGTATTATCAATACATTCAAGCAATGTGCCCGTTTTCAGGAAGGCAAGAATCTATCAGAGTATGTCTCAGTGGTAGTTCTAGATGAGATAGGCTTGGCTGAGGATTCCCAGAAAATGCCTCTGAAAACTTTACATCCTTTGCTGGAAGAGGGATGCATAGATGATCAGCCGGTACCACACAAGAAGGTGGGATTCATCGGTATCTCGAACTGGGCTTTGGACCCAGCCAAAATGAATAGAGGAATATTTGTTTCACGTGGTGATCCTGATGAAAAGGAGTTGATTGAGAGTGCAAAAGGAATATGTTCCTCGGATGCCATGATCCTTGAAAGGGTGAGAGATTACTTTCAGCCATTCGCCTGTGCTTACCTGAACATCTGTAAGAAACAGGGAAAAGGGTTTTTTGGCCTGCGAGACTATTACAGCTTGATAAAGATGATGTTTGCCGTTGCCAAAGCGAATGATCAGAAACCTAGTGCAGAGCAGATTGTGAAGGCTGTGCTGAGGAACTTCAGTGGCAAGGATAATGTGGATGCTGTCACAGTTTTCACCAACAGACTAAATATCAAACCCAAGCTTGAGACTATCAGTGCCATTGAGCTTGTAAGAGAGAACATCACAGCCACTGGACAAGATGAGGAATGCAGATACCTTCTGGTTCTGACCAAAAACTATGCAGCCCTTCAAATTCTTCAGCAAACATTTTTTTCAGACCAGTACCAACCAGAGATTATCTTTGGTTCAAGCTTTCCGAAAGATCAGGAGTATACTCAGATATGCCGCAACATTAACCGTGTCAAGATCTGTATGGAAACTGGTCAAACCGTTGTGCTTTTGAACTTGCAGAACTTGTATGAAAGCTTGTATGATGCCCTCAACCAATATTACGTTAGCCTGGGAGGTCAGAAATATGTGGATTTGGGGCTTGGAACCCACAGAGTCAAATGCAGAGTGCACAGAGATTTCAGGCTCATTGTCATTGAAGAGAAGGACATTGTGTACAAACAGTTTCCCATTCCATTGATCAACAGATTGGAGAAACATTATCTTGACCTCAATACTGTACTAAAGAGTGAGCAAAATGACCTTGTTGAGAAGCTTGAACAGTGGGTTCAATGCTTCATTTCTGCTAGAGGCAAGCACTCAATTGCTCCCCAAGCACGCCGTTACCTTCCAGCTGATGCTTTCATTGGCTACCACTCGGACACTTGTGCATCTGTTGTACTGCAAGTTACAGAGCAACTCAAAGGGCAGGAGCTCTTAGATCCTAGAAAAGTGATCTTAGATGAGGCTAAATTGATCCTTTTAAACTGTGCAACACCAGATGCTGTGGTTCGGCTGGACTGCACTTCGCTCTCCAATGTAGAAAGTGAGCACTTGTCAAGGGTATACTTTGAAGATCAGAAGCACAGGTCCCTTGCTGACTTCATCCTCTCTCACACACAGCAAGCAGGGCCTAGCCATGCCTTTTTCACAGAGGTAAAGCTATAGTATTTTAAATACTTTGATTATTACTCTAGAAGAGTGGTTTTCATTCGGGGGCTAGAGCCGACTAGGGGCCCATTCTTCCAATAGATGGTTTAAAACAAGCTTTAAAATAAGGTAAAACCGCTAAAAATAAAGTTGCAAATTGGCACCATATTCCTTATTCTTATATAAAAAAAGTCAGTTACAGTTTTAAAAAGTAATTGAAATTTCTTGAATGATTTTTTTCTAATTAAGTCACAATGTAACTGTAATAT
>NW_015658737.1:76739-79382 GCF_001515625.1 Sinocyclocheilus rhinocerous | reverse complement strand
CATGAAAAATGGGGGCAAAAACAAAAGTGTTGCGTTTATAATTTTGTTCAGTGTATATATATATATATATATCATATTTATTAATATTTATCATATTTATTTAAAAATCATACATATTGATTTTACATATTTTTCATGATTTTACTTAGTTATTTTAATATATTGCCACTTCAAGTTTATTTAAATAAAGACGTTGAAGCCAAGCAGCTTTTTCATTACAGCAGAAGCACTAGAAATATCTTAGTCTACATTGGGGGGCCTTTAAATACTGTCTTGGATAATGGGGGACCTTGGAGACAAAATGTTTTAGAACCACTGCTCTAGAGCAATTCATAACAGTTACTGTAAATCTTAGCAAGAAACAACTTGTGCACTACGCTTGCAATCTTTTTTCTAATCCTTTAGGTGACTACATTCTCAAGGCTTCTGACCTCTGCAGAAACTGAACAGCTACAGAATGTAGTTCAAAACATAGAGCTCCTCTCACTTCAGCAATTTGACACGGAACACTCATTCCTCAAGAAAATCAAGTATTGTGCTCACAACATCATTACATCTTGTCACATCACAACAAAAAAGCACATTTGTTCTAAATTCAATGAATTGAAACCTTTTTCTCTGTATTCAGGAACTATTTGGAAAATACCACTGGGGACAAGATACTTATCATCCAAACCGATTTTGATGAAGGCTCCCAAAGGTTAAATGTCATTGCTTCTGCGAAGTGAGTTAAATGTGGTTTGTGGCATATTTTGCTTGTTCAGAAAATGCAAAGCAGTGTAATTTGAACTTAAAATATATTTCCAGGTATTCTTCTATCAATGAAATCAACAAATTCAGAAAAGCGGACAATCAAAAGGTTTTTGTGTACTTCATCACTAAACTACCCAGAATGGACGGTGGAACTTCCTACATTGGGTTTAATGGCGGTAAGACGAGTTTGATTTCATCAATGACCAGCACTGTTTGTTTTAGCGAAAATCTCATCTCTAAAGTTTATTTTATAAGGGCCATGGAAATCAGTCCACATTGATGACCTCAGAAGATCAAAAGATATTGTCTCTGATATAAAAGCCTTGCAATGTCTGACCATTAGCCAGTTGTTTGAAGAGGAAGCAGATGAGTCTGAAGGTGATGTCATTTTATTTTTAAAATATTGAGTTCTTTTTAAAAGGATGATCCACATTCCCAAGAAATCCAAATCATTTTTAATTGCTTGCAGCTATGGAGGTTGAGGAGATGTACATGGAAGAAGAAGAAAAGATGGAGCTAGAAGACAATACTGTGAGCCACAAACCTCAACAACAGCACTATATTTTCAGTATTTTTGTGATACTATTGCCACCCTGTTCAGTTCAGTACATGTCTAGGAAGACTCAGTAAGTGAAGATGTTTTTGTATTTCTTGTGCTCTTCAGGGCTGGAAGAATGTTTTGGACACCACAGCACTAGTGCGAAGCTGTGTTCAGAGTGCAGTTGGCATGCTAAGAGATCAGACAGAGGCAAGCACCCGTAGCACCAAGAGAGTAGAGATTCTGCTAATGCTCTTGGCTGACAACCAGACTCTACACGGTGAGAGATCGCTGTTTCTATTGTTATTCTTTATAGCTTTCATTAACTGTCTTATAATGGATCACTGATATTTAGGTATTTATGTTACCAGCTGAATTTCTAAAAACTTTAAAGAAGCGAATTCATTTTCTGTTGATGACTCATGATGAAAACACAATCTCTGCCAAGAGCTGGGTCTCAAAGGAAGCACTAAATACTGATGCGTTGCAAGAAGGTGGGACTTTTAGGTAAGTGTCAAGTCAAGTCACCTTTATTTATATAGCGCTTTTAACAATAGAGATTGTGTCAAAGCAGCTTTACAGTATTAAAATAGGAAAATAGTGTGTCAATGCAAAAGGACAATAGTAAACACTCAATTTTCAGTTAAAGGCAGTTCATCACTGAATTCAGTGATATCATCGTCCAGCTCAGTTCAGTTTAAATAGTATCTTTGCAATCAAGTCGACGATATCGCTGAAAATTAGGTGTCCCCAACTAAGCAAGCCAGAGGCGACAGCAGCAAGGAACCAAAACTCCATTGGTGACAGAATGAAGAAAAAAAAACCTTAAGAGAAACCAGGCTCAGTCGGGGGGCCAGTTCTCCTCCGGCCAGACAAACCAGCAGGTTGATCCATGCTGCAGCAAAGTTTGATTGTGCAGAGGGCTCATCTGGTTCCGTGGTCTTGTCCCGATAGCTGTCTAGGAGACAAGGTCTTCACTGGGGATCTGTCTCTGGGGCTCATCTAGTTGTCCTGATCTCTGCTGAAATTCAGGGCTGTAGAGGCCATCTCAAGGTGCTGATCCACCATCTGGGCTTGATACGGACTGGATCTGGTGGCTATGCTGACCTTGGAATTAGACAAGAAACAGACTAATATTAGCATAGATGCCATTCTTCTTACAATGTAACAAGTACATTGTGTGTTATTGGAAGTGTTCCCGGTTCCGGTTGTCCTATTTAATGCAGCCTAAAAATCCTTTAACGGATTTGAATATTAGAAATGTGTTAGTGTGTTATGTGTAAGCCAGGTTAAAGAGATGGGTCTTTAATCTAGATTTAAACTGACAGAGTGTGTCTGCCTCCCGAACAATG
>NW_015658737.1:70713-76673 GCF_001515625.1 Sinocyclocheilus rhinocerous | reverse complement strand
TTTGCGCAGCGCAGAGTAACGCGTCGTGTGTGTGTGTGTGTGAGGGGAACAGGGTCACATCACAGGAGAGTGAACTGCCTGTCAGAAATCATAGCGCGTCAGCTGTCTTAACGGCAGCTTGTGTACTGCATCATCACTGTGTCCCAAAGGAGGGGGCTTTGTTGAAAACTACGTGTTTGAGAGAGGCGGTGCATAGAGGACCTACAATAATGTACAATATTTGAAAAATAATGTGTTTTTTGAACATTAAAGCATGTCAACATATTCTGTTACACCAAATACACAAAATAATGATCTTTATAATAGCATCATATGACCCCTTTAATCTTCCTTAAGCATAAAGGAGCAACCATATCTAAAATGATAGAAAAGAGAGTCCATAGTTTCTGTTACATCATCAAGTTGTTCTGAGCTATTGGATATGCTGAGGAATTGAGATAAATCAGGAAGATTACTTACAAAGCAGTCTTTTGTGGTAGAAGTGATGGTTCTACTATACTTGTAACAAGGATTAGAATTTACAGTTTTAGCTATATGAACTTTGCACAAGACTAGATAATGATCTGAGATATCATCGCTTGGCTGCATAATTTCAACACCATCAACATCAATTCCATGTGACACTATTAAATCTAGAGTATGATTTCGACAATGAATAGGCCCTGACACATGTTGTCTAACCCCAATAGAGTTAAAGAAATTGTAGCAACACCTCCCCCTTTACCCTTTAGACGCAGCTCATGTTTATAACCGTAATCTTGGGGGGTAGACTGCCGAGGAGCGCGTGAATGCAGTAATTACACTTGCTCTGATGGCAGCAGGTAGCCTTCGGTTAACTGCTAAACATGCTTAAATTAAAATGCCTAAATTTCTAAACCTGTTGTCCAACAAAAGAGAAAAATATAACTCCACAACACCAGTCAAATGCTTCCTTTTGTGATCTGATGAGGCATCTTGTCACAGAATGAGGCAGGAAATATTTTCCATGTGCTACTTTAAAAAGAATACATCGATTAGCAATAGATTATAAATTAGGGTGACCATACGTCCTCTTTTCCCCGGACATGTCCTCTTTTTGGACCTACAAAAATGCGTCCGGCCGGGATTTCTTAATTGCCCAAAATGACCGGAATTCGGCTGTTTTCTTAACCCCACTCCCACTGAATCTCTGACCATTGCCGCCTGCTCCCGCGATTTTCGTGTCCACTCCTTTAAACATTCTAATATTGTGTATAATTTTAGCGCATCAGGGAGCCGCTCTCAGGATGCGGTGTATTTAAACCATGCTAACGCACTCTGTGTAAAGGGAGCACATCTTACAAGATCAGATAATTTGTCAATGAGCTCAGAATCTGTTGGGCAGCAAATACTCCAGCATGGTCTTGTCAGTCATCTCTCCTTATTCTTTCGACCTGTGATCAGTCAAAGCTGACTCCGGTAGCTCTTGTTGGATGCAGGGTTGCCAAGTCCGCGTTTTTTCCACAGAATTGGGCTACTTTTAAACTGTTGCCATGGACTTGGTGGTTTAATTTCATATTTAAAAGTATCATTGCATTTTTCCCACATTTCATATTTGTATGTCAAAAAAAGTAAAACATTAATCTAATAACATTATTTAAGCATTTGCAATTTTGAGTAAATTAATTTATGGAACCTCTTATCTTCATTAAACAGTCTGAGTAAATACATCTAAATGGCACTTTCGATGCAGCTTTTGTGTTTCCTCTGCAGTGGAAAGGTGGAGTTTGTTGATACTGATTTCATTTGAATGGTAACAACCATATAGTGTCTTATTATTCTAACTTGATGTATTGATTAAATTTAAGATTTTGACATAAATGGTGACGTACATTTAATCAGGTTAGGAAAATATTGTCCTTCATAAAGTTAAAAAGTAACAGCAATCAATTTAAAGGGGTCATATGATGCGATTTCAATTTTTCCTTTCTCTTTGGAGTGTTACAAGCTCTTGGTGCATAAAGAAGATCTGAGTCCAGCCCGGGGTCGTCACATGTGGTTGCCGCTCCTTCGTCGAATCCGCCGGTTGCACCGTTCTCAACACTGCCACCTCTGCTCACTCTAGCCCGGCCTCAGCTCACGCTAAGCCTTGTAACAGTATTAAATCTAGAGTATGATTTCGACAATGAGTAGGACCTGACACGTGTTGTCTAACCCCAAAAGAGCTCAAAATGTCTAGAAATGCTGATCACAATGCATTTTTATCATTATCAACATGGATATTAAAATCAGCAACAATTAAGACTTTATCTGCAGCTAGCACTAATTCAGACAGAAAATCAGCAAATTCTTTATTAAAGTCTGTAAGAGAAATAAAGTGTAAGAGAAAGAGTGTAAATTGCACAGTATTTTGGATGGTAACCTTTCAGATGTTCACATGTAGCCTCTTTGGCTTGACTAGGCCTTATTGGCTCTTTGTAAAACCCTATACCTTCTACTCTCTCTTCAAATCTACTTTTAAAAAATTATTTGTTTCTGTTTTTTAGACATGCCCTTTGGAGGCGAGTTCAAGCAGTAGTAACTCCCTTCTTGGCGCAACTTGTTTCAATTATTGACCGTGACTGCAATCTAGACCTCTTGCTGGATAGAAACTCTGAAGAATCTTTGAAGAAACTGTGGTTGGACGTTTTTGGAGATTTCAAGTTACTAAATGTTCCTTACACAAGAGTGGAAAACAAGTATGTAATTATATGATTTCAAGATGCATTTTGTAAGCCATTGGGCCCAAAACATACTCTATGCAAGTACGCTAATGCTCCTAGTTTTACATGCTTGATTGTACTATGTGTCTGACAGGAATTCATAATGCAAAGCAAATATGCATTGTATTCTCAGCATTGCTGCTCAGTCAGTTTTTTTCTTTAAGGTCAACTACTGACATTTATGAGCAACAGTTCAAAGAGAATCCTTGTGAGCAAGTTAATCAACTGGTTTATAGTTAGCTACCCAAATGATAACATTAATGGCAATGAACTGATAACTCAAATTCTCCCCAAGAATGGAAAGCAAAAGCATGTAAATCAAAATCATACACTAACAATGCATTTTCTAAGCATTCACGTCTACATTAGCAGAATGTCATTGTTGTAACTAAAAACGCTATGTTTTATAGCTCAGAGACGAAGACAATCTTGGTTCAGAACTACATTGCAATCGACAGGAACATGGGTTGCACCTTGCCTTTCAGCTGGAGGATTAAAGATTATCTTGAGGAACTCTGGGTGCATGCTTTGCAGCAAGAAGGTATTTTAAACAACTTCTTCCCTTGCTATTTTTTTAATGAGCAATCGGTCTTAAATCAGGTTAGTTCTCTTGAAGAGTTCCTTTTTTCATTTTCCTTTAACTTTTTTTTGTTGTTGTTGTTGTTTACAGAGGAAAATGTAAACAATAAATGCTGTATTTGTATTTCTTTCAACAGGACACACTATAAAGCAATTTGAAGAGATCTTTTGGAAGACGCCCTTGGGCAGGTACATCTCTGAAGCAACCCAAGAGATGCAGATGGAGTTTTTCCACAGGTATCTCCAGGATTTCATCTCCATAACCATGAATGTAACATCAGAGGTGGATCTCAAGGTGAGAGTCAGACACTTTCAAAGCTAGATTTCTACCCATCATCTGCACATCCAAGCACATTTGTTCATGTGTGGTTTTTACCTTTTACTGTAGCTCTTACGGGGAGCCCTTACTTGTGGTGTACATGAGCTTAGAGGCAGTCAGGAAGCACATGAGAGTGAAGTCATTTCTCTGGCATGGGTTCATGCTGCCTACCACCATTTCAAGAACCGAATACAGAACCTCTACAGGATGATCAGTATAGAGCCTCAGATTGCTCAGATGCTAATTGATAACAGATATGCCAGAGAGGGCACAGAATTGGTAATTGCTTTCAACTTACTTCTGCTGCCGAAGTTTGCATGAAAATATTTATTACAGTGTATTACAGTCATTGTTTACTTCCCTCTGACCACTTTTCTGTTTCTCAGGTGTTAGATATGTATGCTGCTGTGGCCTGTATTGAATATCTGGAGCCCCAGACTCTAGATGGAGATGTTCAGAGTCTGGCCTGGCTTAGACGTGTAAAAAAACTACAGGTGCCAATTGAGCTGGTCTGCTGTGAGGAGAGCCTACGCCACTATGGAGAGAAAATAAAACAGATGGTCACCCACATCCAGTGAGTTTTGAGCTCTAAAACAGGGTTTCCGCGGGGTCTTAAAAAGTCTTAAGTCTTAAATTTAGTTGTATCAAATTTAAGGCCTTAAAAAGTCTTAAATTGTACAAGAATGTCTTATTTGTGGTTTCAAGAGGTCTTAAATTTGGGGATAGAAAGACCAGAATTGCGATATGGCTGAATGTGACGATTAAACTTCAAAAGGCTATGATTTCATTAAATAAACACGAGCTCTGCATGTTCAGAGTCCGGTGCTGCGCTGCTTTGTGTTCTGCCGTTACCGGGAAAAACATGAGACGTTCAAAATCCGGTGCTGCGCTGCTCTGTGTTCTGCCGTTACCGGGGAAACAGTGATATTTCTACCAAACGCTCCACCTGCTGGCAGAGAATGAATGAGCATTTTCAATAAAACTGTTGTTTTGTTCAGAGTTCAGACCAATGCGAAATTCGACCCATGTTTTTACCCTGCAAACACGCAGAGCTTTGAATGTGAACTGGTGGATCGATAAGAAGGCAATGCATTATAAAAATCTAAACATAGCGGTGTGCGATATATATGGTCTGCGATAATATCCTAATTGTTGTTTTAACGATGTGCGATTTGATATTATGAGTATATCGTGAAAAGCAAACACAAAACACACCTACAGAGTGCACGCATACATTAGGTGTTGAAGCCTAGTAGGTTAGACCAGTGTTTCCCAACCTTTTTTTAGTCGCGGCACCCTTTGGAAATTTTAACAAACTTGTGGCACCCTACAAAATTAATTGTCACAATATTTGAGTCCACAGTAGTTTTTAAGATATCAGCACAATAACACACTCAGCAAAATATCGTCTAATTATTGTTATCGATAAAATCGCAGAAAATTATCGAGATATCATTTTTTGTCAGTGTCGCACACCCTTAATTTGTTATTTAATTGATGTAATAATTTATTGATAATAATTGTTTAAATTAATATAATAATACTTTTGGCTCATCCATTTTCTTAACAATGGTTTAAAGGCTGAAATGTAAAGTTTATCATTTTATAAAGCTTTGTTTTTGTGAAAACTTGTATCTGAACTGTAAATTATGCTTTTTACAGTAATTTTACGGTTTAATATGGTACTATAGACATTGCCCTACCCCGCTCATATGCTATTAATTTTATTTGTGCAGGTCTTAAAAAGTCTTAAATTTGAGCTTAAAAATCCTGCAGAAACCCTGTAAAAGTTTTGTCTTTTATGAGCTCTAAAATTATTGTCTTATCATGAGTCTTGGGGAATGTTACAGTATGTACAAGTAACATGTTATCAGTTTATTTTTTGTGTTACATTATTGCTTGATAGCACCTACAGCTCTGGGAAATTGTTTTTCAGTCTGATTGTGTGGGACTTGGTGGCCCCTGTATCTCTTTAGATACCTTAGATCAGTGGTTCAAAGCCTTTTTTGATTTTTTTGACCATGCCCCTCATTGTAAAGCCCTGCTTGGGCCTCAAATCTAGGCCCAAGCCCGGCCCTGGCCAGAGATGCTCAGGCCCTAGCCCGGCCCTTGTCCAACAGCTTATCAGAATTCTTGGTTTTCTCTTCCCCATTGCCAGCAGCCATATCACCCTGCAGCCCAATACTGGTTGCACACTGAAGCAAAGCAGGGTTGAGCCTGGTCAGTACCTGGATGGGAGACCTCCTGGGAAAACGAGGTTGCTACTGGAAGAGGTGTTAGTGAGGCCAGCAGGGGGTGCTCACCCTGTGGTCTGTGTGGGTCCTAATGCCCTAGTGTAGTGA
>NW_015658737.1:69632-70703 GCF_001515625.1 Sinocyclocheilus rhinocerous | reverse complement strand
ATTAAAAATCCCAGGATGTCCTTCGAAAAAGAGTAGGGGTGTAACCCCGGCATCCTGGCCAAATTCGCCCATTGGCCTCTGACCATCATGACCTCCTAACCATCCTCATATCTGCTGATTGGCTTCATCACTATGTCTCCTCTCCACCAATAAGCTGGTGTGTGGTGGGCGTTCTGGCTCAATATGGCTGCCGTCCATAGGCGTAATTTCCGTGTGGGACGGGTGGGACATGTCCCCACCACTTTTTGCCAGGGTCGATATTGTCCCTACCACTTTTTGAAAGTAATTGAAAAATATATTGCGGAAGGTAGGCTATGTATTAACGGGAAAACAAGATCAACAAATCATTCTTCATAATCTAATTATGGTGATAAAAAACATTTGACTCCTTACGCATGCATAACTGGTGCAGTGCAATAACGACGTGATTTGCAGCTGTCGCACTTTTCGTAATGTCATTAGGCTATAGCATTTTATTTTAAAAATGGATAGCTTCCTTGTGCTAAGTATAGGCCTGCCCTCTACTAAAGATTTTTCTAGTCAACTAGTCGCACGTTATATTAAATTGATTAATATAATAATATATTAACCATACTTCAATATAGGCTACAGGCAGACGCATTAGGCTAGAGCCTATTCCGCGCTCAAACTCGCGAATAAAGCAATTGCCTCAAAGCACCGGCAAAGTGATTATGAACGTGTCGGGGGAAAAGAAGACATTTTAATTATTAATAAACTAGTGCTTTCTGAGTCAGTGTCGGGTGCAAAGATGAGGTTGCCGAATGCCGACGCTGACTCGCCATCTCCACATGGACGTGCCTTTAATAGAAATGCACCTTTTCATACGGACTACAAAATTAAAGAATATTACAAAATCGAGTGGGCGAGTTTTCCTTATATTTATTTTATTATTCATATAAAAATTATAATAACCTGTTTTGGTTATATTTACTATTAATTGCAGAAGGTGCGCTCAGCAAAAATGACGCGAATATTGATGGTTTTCACGCTTAAGTAAAGTAAAAGACCGCTTCTTAAACCAGAGAAGGTGAACATGTTGGTATTCTTGTG